>NC_056741.1:589843131-589965631 GCF_019279795.1 Protopterus annectens
AGTGGCAGGGATCATGTCTCAATACCCACTAAAAATGACAGCAGGTAGGACCCAGCACCCATTCAGGACGATAATTTGCAGGGATCATGACTCAGCCCACTACTGTAGATGACAGCTGCCATGTTCCTGTGTCATCTGTTTCCATCGCTCACTGCTAGACTTGAAATTGATTATATCTTATCTGAAGTTGGAAGACCTATTTGGATTAAACCTCAAAAGTTTTTTTTGGCAGGACTGCTGACAGTCGGGTACTGTAGGCTGCCAAGAGAAGTCAAAATGATCACTGATATGCTGATGAACTGTCGGAGGTGGGCAAATGAAACTAAAAAAAAAAACAATTGTTTACGCATTTGTATCTATATTTGTCACACATTGATAGAATGGTGATATAAGGTTACTTTCACCACCAGCTTGCATGTCAACCATAATACCACTTTATCATAGTTATGTTACAAATAATCCATCCATCCATCCATCCATCCATCCATCCATCCATCCATCCATCCATCCATCCATTTTCTCATCTGAAAAATACCGCCTCAAAAGATGACGTTCATTGAGTTCAGGAGTCCCTCAAAGTGTGCCTTCCTTCCTTCCTTCCACCTCTCAGTAATGGTCACATTTGAGGTTAACTTTCACCACTTTTTGCTGAGAATATCTTGGGTAATTTCCTGTTCTCCTCGAATATAAGTCACAAAATGGTTTGTCAGAACCTCTTTGAAGCGATTAGAAAGTCATTCCCCAAGGTCTTACTAAACTCCCACCATACCCGAGCCTTTACTTTGGTGCCTTCCTTGCCTGGTGGTACATACTGGTCAAATCCAGGGATACAACCAGAGACCCCCCTTCTTCAGCTAGCAATACATATTGTCCTTTGTTACCTTAAACAGAAAGTCTGTCAGCTTTTACACAATTTGCAAATGATTAAACTACCCTGGGTTTCATAACAGGAAACTTATCCTAACCTAGAATTTTTAAAATACAAAGAAAAATATTAAAATAATACTGCAATTATAATATCTCTTTGACTTAGCAAAAGGAAACACAAGGTTTGCTTTCTTCCCTAACCTGAAACTTTTAAAATCTAAAATAAAAATATTTAAATAAAAATAACACTGCAACAAAAGAAGAAAAAAGAAATCAAATTTAGCATGCAAACCAAAAGGGCAGCTATACTCATACAATGGCGCAGCCCTGTAGCTGTCTCAAGATCATCCAACATTTAAAGTTACTGAAAAAGTTTCTTACAAACATAAAATTGCCATATCCCCAAAATGGTTAGTCAGCATGACAAATCACTTTTAAAACATTGGTATTAGTAACTTTTCTCTTAAAGGTGAGAATGGGATGCATTGATTAATGTGGTCATAATTCTTTTTTTAGTACTGGACTGGCATGGCAGGGCTACAAACTAAGGCAAAATCCTTTTTTCAGTAAATAGTGGAATAAGTTGCATCTGTTTTGATGGCTTGACAATCTAATGCAATTGCTGCGTCAAAACCCACACCAAATAAAACACACACTCACAGTGCTTAAGATATGTTGACTTTTGTAAGCATTTGCAAGTTGGTATGACTGCAGAATGCCAGTTTACTGATTTCATTGTTAGCACTTCTCTTGTAGAGTTCTCAAGTGGTTTCCTAGCTACCTAACAATGTGGTTAGCTGGAATGCTGCATGTGATTTTTACTGTTTACAACACAAATAAATGAGCATGACAGCCTGCAGTACTCCTGAGATAATTGCTGGAGTGGCCAGGAGCACAGTCTGTAAACACGTAATATTTTATTTTTTTTTTATTTTACACAGCTCCATTTGCAAGCAACGCATTGCCCCTTTTATCCTGAAAAAGGGTCTTCAGTAGCTGCAGAAGTATGCTTTCATAAAGTAACATGTCAGATATGAAAGAGCCCAGTGCAAAACAACTTGGGGCAATTGAAAACTGGTTAGCAATTCCATTGACAAATGTTACATAGCATGCCCTAAGAATTGTTATTTTTGATGAGTCTAAAGCATCACATGGAATGTGGCTAACATTTCTTACACTCCCACTGCTACTATGATTAGCTTACATATAACTGGCACATTCTTGAGCTTTTAAATGGAGACTGTTTCAAGTGTTTTACTTCTTTGATGTGAATGGATAACAGTCTCAGTTTTTTCCTCAGGCATCTCATTCCTGCCCCACTTCCCAAAGCTTATATTTGAATACACATTGCTGTTAAGTATGTTTCCCCTTTGGAAAAAAATAGTATATGGCTATACTTTACCTTTTCTTGTGAGATCATTAAAGGTATCTTACCTAATGTTCCATTCATTCCCTCCTTTCGTTGACAAAGCTCATATTTAAACTTCTTGCATTCGCCATTAACTACCATTTTATTTTCACCTCTCAACTTCCACAGATTTCTTCCAGACAGCTGGGGTCTCTGAAGCAATGCCAGACATATCACATGTAAACCATAGTGCACAAATCAATTTATAAGGGTGCAACATTTTGCCCAGTCCAGGAGGACTAACAGTCCTAGCTTCCAGCATAAATAAAGTGAAGTGTACAATGAGCAGAAAGAAAATAACTGTAAGCTCAGAGACGTGCATTTGTTACATTGTAAGATCTCTGACTGAGCAGGAATGATTGGACAAGAAACATAACCACATCATGTACAGAAGTGTGCATCGGCATTCGTTATGTCCTTGTATGTCTATCCCGCGGTGACAAATAGTATGGTATATAAGATCCTTCATGCAAGAGTGGACGACACTGCACCATGATGTCTCCATCTTCTCTCTGTCTTATCAAATGTTATACAATTCTTTTCCTCTAGCTCTTAGCCCAGGTTGGTGTCCCTTATCCTGGAGGGAGCTATACTGTTAGTCTAGTCAGAGCAGCAGAATCAGAAAAAGAGGTGCCTGTAGCAGCAGATGATCAACGCTGCAGTCATAGACCAAAAAACAATACCTTTGCTTACCCTTCATTATATTCAGGATTCCAGGGAAGCAAGAACTTATCCCAATACACAATGAGTGTAAGGCAAAGAACCTGTTGTAGATGGAATGCTGGTGGATTGTCGGATGCATATACATACACCCTTACCACTTTGCTACTGTGCCACTCAGTCCTGTTAATTTATTTTTTTATTATTTGTTGTTTTTTCAGTATAGTTAATATCACACTTTTTGAGGTTTTTGAGGTAAAAATGTATGACGTTCCATATGTTGCCTAGTGAAATTTCTAACTGTAAAGGGAATGGTTTAATCTGCCATAGTTATCTGTTTTATTACTTATAACCTTACATTTTAGAATTTATAAGGTCATTTCTACAGCAAATGTTAACTTTTCTTGTGACATCTTATGAAATTTCTTAGAGCACAGCTTAATAAACTGGTGCAGTTACATGCTAGATGTATTAATACTTATAACCGAGACTCTACTTGCTAATTTTCACTTTTCCTTGTACTCTGCTGTAAAATTCTAATTACCTAGAACAGAGTTTATTGTTACTTTGTTAATTAGCCTGGATTGTTTAAGAACACCTTATCTGCTTATATTCTGCCACTTCTATTGCCTTCTGGATTGTATTATTAATGACAACTATAGATAAGAACCAGTAGGAAATTAAGTGCACCTTGAGCCCAGGGCGGTTTTCAAAACCACTGGTCCTCCTTCACACATACACACACACACACACACACACACACACACACACACACACACACACACACACACACACTTTTTATGAACCACACATAAATTTGCAGGTTCTTTTGGAAACACCTTCCTGACTGCTTTAAGTGTGTGGACTTACCCACCAGTTTTATATGTATTGTTTATTATAGGGAAATGTGTGTTTGATATTTGTGTAGTCTTGTTTAAACACATTTATTGAAATATCACTCAAGGCATAAACACACATACATTAGCAGGAAAGAAAACAAACCATATTAATATTTTTTCCATTTGTACACATAAAGCATCACATTTTCTTATAGGTTCATATGGTCATAGGTAGGTACTAGGCTATTGGCCCTAGGGCCTATATAAGCCTAGCCAAAAGGTACCCTGGCTTTCGCCACCCAAGAAAATTATTTTCCTGTACCACTGTCAAGCAGAGCCACAGAAGTGATCCCCGGGGTGAATTTCATATCTCCCATCCAATCATCAAGATTTTTCTTGAAGAGTGCTAATGAGGAGCTTTATTTGATATAGATCAGTAGTTTGTTCCAGAGTATGGGAAGTCTCTGGGACAGGAATCTATCCCTCCAGCATGTTCTGTTTATTGTGGTGACAAGGGTTAAGTCCCTAGAGCATGTAGCTCATAGGGATTGGGATTTCTTTAAGTGGAGCATGTCTATAAGCTCTGGGTTTGGCAGAGATCACCTCTGAGTAGGCGATATGCGACGGAGTAAAGCTCCAGTTTTTTGAGACAGTCTGCATAGGGCATCTGTTTGAGGCTGGTAATCCTCTTTGTGAGGTATTTCTGCGGCCTTTCCAGTTGTTGTAGATGTATTGTGAGGTACATACCAAAAGTGGCATTGTACTCTATAATGGGTCTAATGAGTGTCGAGTAGAGGGGAACAATGACTTCTTATTTCCTGGATGAGAAACCTTTTGTGATGAGGTGTGCCATGTAGAAGGATTTTCTGACTACTGTGGCAACGTGATTATCAAAGGAGAGACTACTGTCCACCTGTGTCCCAAGGTCTCTTATCACACCTTTGGTGTTAAGTAGACTACCGCCTATGTGGTAGTTCATGGGTACAGAGTTTTTACCAAAAAGGATGACAATGCACTTTTTGGCATTGAGTCTGAGGCCATGGCTTTGGCTTTGACACCAGGCATCTGGCTCAGTGAGGCCCTTTTGTAGGATGTCCACATCTTTTGGAATTTTGATTATGGCTCCTAGTTTGCAGTCATCTGCGAACTTCATTAGCCAAAGACCTTCTGTGTTAGCCTGTACTTCAGAGAAGTAGATACCAAACAGGAGAGGACCCAGGACTGAAACCTGTGGTACTCCACTTGTCACTGGTCTGAAGTTGGATTTGGAGTCTGCTACTTTCACAGTGTGGGTTCTGTCAGTGAGCCAGTTGGCAACCCATCTTGTGACATAGGGATTTATACCTATTTTAGTGAGCTTATCTATAATTCCAGAGTGGGGGATGGTGTTGAAAGCCTTGGCAAGATATACATAGGCTGTGTGAATCACCTTACCCTCATCTACGGCTTTGGTGACTGCTTCAAAGAAGTCTATCAGGTTTAGAAGACATGATCTGCCTTTTACAAACCCGAACTGGGTGGGGTCCTGAGTTTGGAGATTACCACTTTCATTGTTTATAAGTTCCATGATGATACGTTCCATAGCCTTGCAGACCAGGCTCGTTAGGCTAATGGGGCGGTAGTTTCCGGGGTCTGTGGTGGCTCCCCCTTTGTGGAGTGGGATAACTATCGCTGTGCACCATTCATTGGGCACATAGACTGAGGTGAGGCTATGCTTGAACATGGTACTTAGGTGGGGTGCCAGTTCATTCTGTAGTTCATGTAGAACACAGCCTGGGATGTTGTCAGGTCCCATGGATACTGTGTTCTTGGCTTTGGATAGTGTTTTTTACGTGTGCAACCGTGATTACAGGAACTTTGCACTCTTCTGGTATAGAGATGGGCCCTTTAGTGGATGACAGGGGGGTAAAGTTAGCACTGAACCTATCTGCCAGGATGTTGGCAATATCAGTTGGTTCTGTATATTTAGTGCCATTGTGCTGTAACTCAGAGCACATCTGAGTGTTGCCATTGAGATTCTTGACATAGCTATAGAATGCTTTGTGGTTGTCTTTAGAGTCAGTGGCAATTTTGTTTTCATAACTAGTTTTGGAGGATTTTATGAGGGATCTCAGCTTCTTACTGAGGCTGACCAGGGAGTTTCTCCAGACATGGGTTTTTACTCTTTTTTGCAACAGTTTCTTTTTTCTGTTGTAGAGTTTGTTTATGGCAGGGGACCACCAGATTGGCTTCCTTTTTTTTGGAGGATAGCATCTTGGTTCTGTTAGGGATTGCACAATCCATGCACTCATGTAAGTGCTTATAAAGTCCATTTGTGTAGGATTCAGTAGTCATACCTCTATTGTCCGTCAGCATGGGTGTCATGAAGTTTGCCACTTCTGTCTTAAGAAGCATGAAGTTGGCTTTGGAGAAATTTTTTACTGTGGTTTCCCTAATGGGGGGTGGGGGAGGGATGTGGATGTCTAGGGTGATTAGCTTGTGGTCGGATCTGACTAATGAGGAATTGACCTCTGGTGTGGAGCCCATGTTGGTAATAACCAGGTCTAGGATATTGCTGCCCCTGGTGGGGGTGTTGATAAGTTGATCCAAGGCGTTGGAATTTATGAATTCCAGAAAACGTTGAGCACAAGAGTTGGTACATGAGTAGTTTTCCCAGTTAATGGTGGGATAGTTGAAATGGCCCATTATTAGGGTGTTAGGTTGTACCCTAATATTTTCCAGTGTATCAAGAAATGAGGAGTGGGAATCCCTGGGCATGGTGGGGGATCTGTAGCAAGCTACAATTTGGATTGTGGTCTTGCCCAGAGTTAGTTGCACTTGGATAATCTCGGATGCATTATGCTGAGCAACTAGCCTGGAGGTGTGGATGTCCTTAATGAATATGGACACACCTCCGCTTTTAGTGTTTCGGTCCAGGTTAGGTTTCCGTAAGGTGTGGTATGAATTATAGCCTGGTAATGCAGGGGTACTGTGCGGAGCCTTGAACCAGGTCTCTGTCACTGCACAGATGTCGATGTTCTCCATTTTAAGGAGTGCCTCGAGTGAATGCATTTTGAGGTTTAGACTTCTAGCATTCAGTAACAATACCCTCAGATTCGTCTTGCTTGTACCTGTCACAGTGGTGAATTTGTCATTTGCACCTTGCCTAAAAAAGGCACTATAGGGGTGGCTAGAGCCTTAGCCAGTATCTGGAATCCCAGCGGCGACAGGTGCAGTCCATCTCTGGCAAAGCATTGTGGTTTGTCGATCATGTCATCCCAGGCAGACAGATACTGGATACCCTTAGAATGACACCAAAAGCTTAGCCAATTGTTGAAGTCAATCATTTTGTCCTGCACTGTGGTATCATTCTAGGTGATGGCAGGATGCTACTCAGGGCTTGGGTCATACCTGTCTGGGCTACAAGATCGGACAGCTCCTCCATGTCCCTTTTCATGTAGTCCAGGGAGGTACATCTCAGGTCATTCACACCAACATGGACAATGACAGAGTCATATTTGTACTTGTTGTGGAGTGACCTGAGTGCATGCATTATGTGGTGGATCCTGGCACCCGACAGGCAGCTGACAGTAACTTTCTCCTTGTTTAGCCTGGTGAGTGGAACATCAGTGTACCTGACTATAGAGTCACCTATGACTAGAGTGTTGGGTACATTGTTATGCCTTATGGGCTGTGGTTGAGTGGCACACTGAGTTTGTGGGCTATGTGTCATTTGGGTTGTGTTGGGGGTGGAGGTTGCTTGTGTTTCTGCTTTGGAGGTCCCTGTTGCTTGCTCAGGTTTTTGCTGAGAGCCTCTGTGAATGTAGGTGTGTGTTTTGTGTTTCTATGTGTGTGTTTTGGTGGTGTAGGTTTTGAGGGACTATGTGCTGAGTGTGGTGTGGTGCAAGTGTTTACCTTCTCCTCTTGATTGTCCAGTCCAGTCTTGGGTGAAGAGAGCTTTGCTTCCAGTTTGGGTATATAAGTGCATCTCTCACAGGTTGTAGTGTTGGGTGGTAGGAGGAGAGGGTTGTTTGTGTACATGAGGCAATTGCTGCATTGCCCCAAGATGCCCAGATTCATCAGGAGAAAACACCGGGAGCTGACCCTTAGACATGCCTGGAAAGGTGCTTATTTGTTAAGCACTAGAAACTGTTTTCCTCTAGACAGTGAGGAAAGTTGAGAGCTGTAGTAATTTGTAGCTTATTTAGTGCTTACAATAAGTTGTGAACAAGTGCTGAGCTCAAAGAAACAGACGAGTGCTGAAACTAAAAAACTGGCTAGCTCTAAGAGACATCTTTAACATCTTTATTTATAACAACTGTCTTTTAGTCCAGAATTACATAAATCATGCAGTTCCTGCCTTTCCTTAAACTTCACTCCTCCTGAATATTATTATCAAATACAGTTTATTTCTAGGTAATTTGCTCCTTCCCTTTTCTAAAGATCCAGCTCCTAGTTCTTTCCTCTCTTTTACAATATTCCGTACTTCATATACAATTAGTTTTGATTTTCATTTTCATTTTCTAGTAATTTCATTTTTGGCAGCTGACAGCATTAAACTTAAGAAGGCCTTACTATGTCTAGGCAATTCAAATACTGTGTCCCAGCTCAAAAGAATAATTGCCTTAGGTAGAGCATTTGCTACCTAAATATCTCTGACAGAGTATTCTTTAGGGATTTTTTAAAAATCTGACAACTTATTTCTCTCCCAAAAAACATGACCCAGTTATCTATTTCTCCCCATCACACCACTAACTTTTGCTGTCCACATGAGTAGAAATTCATAGAAGTCTGCTTCGGGTATAAAAATACTTATGCAAACACTTCATTTAAAATTCCTAAACTGTCTGGACTTTGTTGCATACCTGGAAGCCATACATATGTCCTCCCCGTGTTCACTTTTAAAAAGCTTTTTCAGTCTCTATTCCCAATCTGAACTCTTTTAGGAAGCCTGGACTAAACTACTACTGTTCAATTAAAAGTGTACTGGAACTTGGAAAATTGCCACATTCTTTACATGACTCATTTTATTTTATTTTATTCTAGGAGTTGGTTTTAAAAACAATTTTAAATCAATTGTAATTTAAGTATATATTTTGTTTCCATCATCATACATTTTGTTTCTTATTATTTTTCTTTTTCTGGCTCTCTTTTATTTTCCACTTTATTCAAAATGATGTGTAATAAAAATACTAACTAATTATACAATAATATTTTTATAGATAGTTTTAAGGATTCTTGTACAGAGACCTGAAGAAGTCTAGAAGGAAGAAAGTGATCTTTGTTAACAATAGGTTATGAAAATAGAATATGATTTTATAATTGATTTTTTTGCATGCCCATGTTTACCTTACTTTTTTGGAATACCAAAGCTACACAAGAACAGAGAAGACCCACCTTATAGACTGGTGGTAGCAAGTGGAGGTTCTCTTACTGAAGCCACAGCCATTTACCTTGGTTACTTGCTGAAACTTTTAGCAGGAAAGAATAAGTCCTACATAAGATATTGAGTGGATTTTTGAGGAAAATAAAAAACACTACAGTGGAAGCTGACAGTATTTTATTAACTATTGATGTGGAATCATTGTACACAGTGCTCCTTCACAATTACTGTATAACAGCAGCTATTGAATCTTTTAAGAAACATAATCAAGGTACACAGGCACAACTGCAAAAGTTAAGCAACCTCATTAATCTTGTAGTGGACTTCAGTTTTTGTACTTTCAATGGCAAACACTACAAACAAAAAACTGGTATAGCAATGGGGGCTGCCATGGCTCCCAGCATATATAACATAGCTCTGGGCAAGTGGGAGGAGGACTTTGTCTTAAACAGCACAGACTACATGCAGCATATCACATCCTAATTATGTTTTATTGATGACATCTTTATTGTGTGGGAAGGTGACACCTTGCAGCTTGGAAATTTTATCACTTACCTCAATAACACAACACCCTTCCTGAAGTTTACCTCTTCCCATAGCTATACTTCAACCGCTTTCTTAGATATGCAAATTTTCAAGGACACCAACAATAACAGAATCACCACCGATCTATTCAGAAAACCAGTGAGGGTTAACTTATTACTCCACAGTAAAAGCCTACATCCTACAAAAACAAGTATAATGTAGTGAAGACCCAAGGCTATAGATTAGATAGAATTACACAGAGATGGAACCATTTTTGAGAAACCTGAACAACTTAGAGAATGATTTTCTAGTGAGAGGCTATGAAATTCAGAAGTTAAAAAACATCCTGGAACCCATTACAGAACTGAAAAGGACTGAAGCACCTTCACTCAACCTCCCCAGTAAAAGAATGTTAAAAAATTCCACAGGGAATAACAAGTGCAAAAATAACTGCATCTTAACACACACTTTGGATTATCACAGTATCAAAAATGTTATTGAAGAAAATTGGCACATTGTCACAGGAAACCCTTTTCTGATTAACATCTTAGGTGAAGCCCCATCCCTTGTTTAGAGGAAGACCAGGAACATTAGAAGTTTTGTTGAATTTAAACCTAGACCATATGAGAGAATCACTAAAAGATGTGAAATTAATTGTACATTTTGTATATTTATACAGCAAGATGATAGTTTTTATTGCCTTTATTTAAAGAAAATCATTAAGACCAGTGCAGGGGGTGACTGTAACACTACAAAAGTAATTTACAGTGCACAGTGCAATGAATTTGATGCATTCTATGTGGGCAAGACTGTAAATAAACTCAAGCATAGGATTTCATGTAATCTGTCAGAAATCCGCTCTGGATGTAAAAATAATGCACTAGCCAAACACCTTTCTCTTCATAAAAGACACACAGGTTTTAAGTTCCAGATCCTGGATCACATAGACATGGGTGAGCTTGAAGGAGACATCCCGAATATTCTGGAGAAACATGAACTCATGTGGTAATTAAAACTGAACTCTTTTAGGAAGCTTGGACAAAACTACCAGAGTTCAATTAAAACTGTACTGGGACTTAGAAAATTGCCACATTCTTTACAGGACTAATTTTATTTTATTTTATTTTATTTTATTCTACCAGTTGGTTTTAAATACCATTTTAAATCAGTTGTAATTTAAGTGTATATTTTGTTTCCATCGTCATACATCACAACATACATCCACCACTGCTACATAAAACTCTTGTACTGTTTTTCCCAATACTGTACTACTCTCAATGTACTGCAGATTTACGTACTGCCAGTAATTGTAAAATTCTGCCAACAATATACTGAAATGACTCTGTAACAAACTTGTATATATTCCTAATAGCAAGAAGTTAATATTTGACATTGTACTGCTTATTAACCAAATACCAAAAATGTATAACTCTGCCTACCACATGCTGAAATGAACTACCAAAATATATAGCTCTGCCTCCCACATGCTGAAATGAGTCTATAATATACCTGTATATTGTACTGTTAAAATGAAGTTAACATTTGACTAATGCATGCTGGATTGTATTGTATTACTATTGCATGCTGATTGTATTAGATGTAATGAAATCCTAACCTGTACTGTATCTGGAGCTTTTCTTCCCAGGCCTCCACTGAAAAAGGACCTGTGTCCAGTTGGACTTTCCCGGTTAACAAAAGTAAAATAAATAAAAATAAATAAATAATAATTTTTTTTTCTTTTTCTGGTTCACATTTTTTCCACTTTATTCAAAATGATGTGTAATAACAATACTAATAATACAATAATATTTTTATAGATAGTTTTTAGAGTTCTTGTACGCAGACCTGAAGAAGTCTAGAAGGAAGAAAGTGATCTTTGTTAACAATAGGTTATGAAAATATAATACGATTTTTACAATTGCTTTTTTTACATGCAAAGTGTAAAAAATCAATTGTAAAAATCGCATTATAACCTATGAACCTATGAACCTATATATAGTTTTTGATTGCCAAATGTATTAAGGTTGATATACTTCCAGCCATGTAGTATATTGTCTTGGATAAAATCACAGACTTAATAATCTAATTAATAATCTGGTTAAATAAGAGGTACCGCATCATTATAAATTTTATTTAACGTACATAAGGGAAAGTATAACCCTGCCAGCAGACCTCAACAGGATTTTCCCAGGGGAGATCCTCACACAAAACCAGACAGAGGCACCAGGAGGCTGCCTCCCCAACATCTCATTCCCCATCATCCCAATCCTCTCTGGCTATCAACACTCCGCAGAACCCTTTGACATCACAGAAGGATCAGGACAAGAACATAAGCCACAGAGGCAACCAGAACTGACAAAGAGTTCTACAGGATGAAATACAGGACTACCAGGACAACCGGGACCACAGACAGCCCAGCTACCAGGAGCAGCAGTGCCTTCACAGAGACCAGTTTCTTCAGGAAGACCAATATCAACAGCACAGCCATCAACCACCACACCAGTACCAAAGACAGCACCAGTACCAGAACAAGAATAACAACTACCACCAGAGTCCCAGAGCTTGTCCCTCTACCAGGTTCCCCCCTACCACAGCCACAGCGAAGAGTACTACTACAACCCACCAAGATTCCAGAAAGCAGAGGAGGAATTCCAGATGTCTTAGGCTCTATCCACAAACCCCCAGGGAGACAGGAAAACCAAATAGTGGACAGTGGTGAGGGAAATACAATACCTGGGCAATCCCAACTGGAACCCCAAATACCACCCAGGTCCCAGGCTCAGATGGAGGAACCAGCCACAATAACAGGTACAATAACAACAATAGGTGCCACAATAACAGGTCCTCCACTTATCTGGAACCACTCTGTTAAAACACTGACTGAAGATGAAAAAAAGTGTGTTGTCCAAAGGGCTTACTTTTGCACCAAGCTGCAGGAGTGAGGTTGCTCACATACCAATAGACCTTAAAATGTTTGTGAGGAAGCTCAACTTAAGGGTACAGTTTCATGGCAAAAGTAATGACATTGAAAATAAGCCTATTGATGAAACTATAAAAAGGCCTAGCAGCTATTGTCCACCACTACATCAGACACTAGCTGCTTTTGAAGTGAAATCTGAGAATGATATCAGGAAACTCCTTAAAAAACCTCCTAAGAAAAAACTTTATAACTTAACACAGGGAGAAAGAAAAGCATTGCTTGAGCTAGGCAATGATAAATCCAGGCGTGTAATGAAGGCAGACAATGGAGGAGGTATACTTGTGACTGATACCACTAGCTACAACCAAAAGATAGAGAACATGCTGGAGGATAACAGATTTTATGAGTTATTTACCATAGATGACTTAAAAAGAGCATATGATTTATGGAACACTAATCTCATCACATTATGGGAAGAAAAACTTATTACTGAAAATCTTTATAATTATTTATGAAGCCCATGCCCATGTTTACCTTACTTTTTGGAATACCAAAGCTACACAAGAACAGAGAAGACTCACCTTATAGACCCGTGGTAGCAAGTGGTGGTTCCATTACTGAAGCCACAGCCATTTACCTTGATTACTTGCTGAAACCTTTAGCAGTAAAGATTAAGTCCTACATAAGAAATTCAATGGATTTTTTGAGAAAAATAAAAAACACTACAGTGGAAGCTGACAGTATTTTATTAACTATTGATGTAGAATCCTTGTACACAGCGCTTCCTCACAATTACTGTATAAGAGCAGCTATGGAGTCTTTTAAGAAACATAATCAAGGTACACAGGCACAACTGCAAAAGTTAAGCAACCTCATTAATCTTGTACTGGACTTCAGTTTCTTTACTTTCAATGGAAAACACTGCAAACAAAAAACTGGTATAGCAATGGGGGCTGCCGTGGCTCCCAGTATAGCTAACATAGCTCTGGGCAAGTGGGAGGAGGAGTTTGTGTTAAACAACACAGACTACATGCAGCATATCACATGCTATTTACGTTTTATTGATGACATCTTTATTGTGTGGGAAGGTGACACCTTGCAGCTTGGAGATTTTATCTTTTACCTCAATCAAACAACCCCCTTCCTGAAGTTTACCTCTTCCCATAGCTATACTTCAACCACTTTCCCAGATATGCAGATTTCCAAGGACACCAACAATAACAGAATCACCACTGATCTATTCAGGAAACCAATGAGGGTTAACTTATTACTCCACAATAAATGTCTACATCCTACAAAAACCAAGTATAATGTAGTGAAGTCCCAGGGCTATAGATTAGCTAGAATTACCACAGAGATGGAACCATTTTTCAGAAACCTGGACAATTTAGAGAATGATGTTCTAGTGAGAGGCTATAAAAGTCAGATGTTAAAAAACATCCTAGAACCCATTATAGAACTGAAAAGGACCTTCAATCAACCTCCCCAGTAAGAGAATGTTAAGAAATTCCACAGTGAATAACAAATGCAAAAATAGCTGCATCCTGACATACACTTTGGATTATCACAGTATCAAAAATGTTATTGAAGAAAACTGGTACATTGTCACAGGAATCCCTTTTCTGATTAACATCTTAGGTGAAGCCCCATCCTTTGTTTAGAGGAAGGCCAGGAACATTAGAAGTTTTGTTAAATTTAAAACTAGACCATATGAGAGAAACACTAAAAGATGTGAATCTAATTGTACATTTTGTATAATTATACAGCAAGGTAATAGTTTTTATTGCCCTTATTTAAAGGTAATCATTAAGACCAGTGCATGGGGTGACTGTAATACTACAAAAGTAATTTACAGGGCACAGTGCAATGAATGTGATGCATTCTATGTGGGCAAGACTGTAAATAAACTCAAGCGTAGAATTTCATGTCATCTGTCAGAAATCTGCTCTGGATGTAAAAATAATGCACTAGCCAAACACCTTTCTCTTCATAAAAGACACACATGTTTTAAGTTCCAGATCTTGGATAGCATTGACATGTTGATCTTGAAGGCGAAATCCTGAATATTCTGCAGAATCATGAACTCATGTGGCAATTAAAACTGAACTCTTAGGAAGCCTGGACTAAACTACTACTGTTCAATTAAAAGTGCACTGGAACTTAGAGCATTGCCACATTCTTTACATGACTAATTTTATTTTATTTTATTTTATTTTATTCTACCAGTTGGTTTTAAATACCATTTTAAATCAATTGTAATTTAAGTGCATATTTTGTTTCCATCATCAAACATTTTTTCTTATTATTTTTTCTTTTTCTGGTTCTCCTTTTTTTCTATTTTATTCAAAATGATGTATAATAACAATACTAACTAATTGTACAATAATATTTTTATAGATAGTTTTTAGGGTTCTTGTACATAGACCTGAAGAAGTCTAGAAGGACAAAAGCGATCTTTGTTAACAGTAGGTTATGAAAATAGAATATGATTTTTACAATTGATTTCTTACATGCAAAGTGTATATATTTATATATATGTTTTGATTGCCAAATGGACTAAGGTTGATATATTTCCAGCCATGTAGTATATTGTCTTGGATAAAATCACAGACTTAATAATTTAATTAATCATCTGGTTAAATAAGAGGTACCACATCATTATAAATTTTATTTAAAGTATATAAGGGTTATATTATTATAACAGCTACTAGGTAGGGCAGGAACAGCTCGAATGTCACACTGATGGGGGAAGGGATGTGAATTTAACATGTGTACCAATAACACTTTGTTTTAGAGCACAATAAACCACTCCCATGCCTGATAAAAAGTATATATATATTTAAAAAGCTTGTGAGGAAACTATTACTCTATTTTTGCTTTACTTGGATTGCTTGTCTGTGTACTTAGTAAAGTTTTTTTGACTGGAAACAGACTGCCTACCTTGCTTGGATTACTTTCAAATACTTAGTAATTCTGTACAATTGTATATTTTTTATTATTTTTTTTTACTTAAGACGAGTTTAAGTTCACTACTTCAACTACTTTTGTCTGATCTGATTAATATACAGTGATTAACTAGGAATATATGGACTGAAAGTCTTCCACACAGAGAATTTTCTTACACTGTTTTGCTCTTCCCAATCTTTTCTAACCTTCTCTGATTGATTCCTGGAGTTATCACACACTATTTTATATGCCCTATGAATTATCCCATTCTCACCAGCAGGTTTTCTTTTAGATGTGACTGAAAACTCTACCAGAGTAAGTCTTTCACTTTGGACTCCCCTATCCATATCTCTTTGACAATACTCTGATATCAATCACTTATAGGGAGGGAGTCTTTAACCTTCAGTCCAAACTTCTTGGCCTCATCTCACTCTATTATCTTTTCCTGTCCAGTTATTTGCTCCCAATATCGTGGGCCCTTTCACAGTTTTCTGTAGTAAGTTCCAATCCCCTCTTGCACATTTCCTGTACCCCTGCTTGTAATCATACTTATTGGCAAAATCATACTTATTGGCAAGATCTCCTTTCTCCATTCATCTGTTGGCTTAGTTCTTAGAATACTTTCTGCAATATAATATAATATAATATAATATAATATAATATTCTGTATTGTGGTTATTAGTCTTCTTAAGGACCTTCTTTGAAAATCATATTTCTTGACCCCCTACTTCATCATCATTTTTTCCACTTAGAATTATAACCTTCTGCTTGTTTTATGCATACGAGCATTAACTGTGTAGCACTGAAATACCTCTTCAAACCAGGTAATTCTAAACCACCTTGTTCTGTCAGGAGGATCAATTTATCCCAGTTAACTCACTCTCCTTCCCTGTCAGATAAATTCCTTCATCTGTTTATTAATTATTGTTCACAAATTTTCCTCTGGTTGAAACAATAAGCCTGACATGCATATAAAACTAAAGGGACTATAAACATTTTCACTGCTTGTATCTTACTATCCATATCCAAAAACAAGAGCTTCTAGTTTCTCAGTTTTTGCATTATTTTTGTTTAGTCTCTTTAGCTGTTATATCAGAAGCCTTTTAAATCCATACTCCTAAATACTTAATCTTATCATGTTCCCATAAATATGGGTAGAGCTGAACCAAGTCATAAGTGGGTACATAATTTACAGCTATAGCCTTTGTTTTATCTTTATTAATTTGTATATCCTGAAAAGACTCAAAACTGTCTCAAAATGTTCCAAAACACCAAGATGCCCTTTTCTGAATTTATCAGGTAGAAAATATTTTCTACAAATAAAGCCATCTTTTCATGATTACCACACTAGTTATGTCCTTGAAGTTCTGAGTCCCTTTTTGGCCAGTAGCTCTAAATGTAAAGCAAATAACAAAAGGGAAATAGGATACCCTTTCCTGCTTCCTCTCTTAAAACACAACTAATTGGAGAGGAACCTTCCCACTTTAATTTTTGGCTCCGATCCTTCATATATCCTCCTAGTTATCTTTTTTATTGGATTAGGGAATATAGATGCTTCCATTGCCTTACTCATAAAATCCCAGCTTTGTCTGTAAAATGATTTTTATAAATCAAGACCCACCAACAACAGCAATATTTGCTTACATTCTGCTTTCTCAGGATCATCATTGTGCTATTAATGCTGTCAAATGTTTGCTTCCACTCCACAAAACCACATTGATTCATATCTATCCATTTTGACATTCTTTTAGCTAATATAGGCATAAACATTTTTATAATCATGGTTTAAACAGACACATGTCTATGAGGCTGAGTCTGATGGGTCTTTACCCTCCTTGGGTAATAGCGCCACTATAGCTTTCTTCCAAGATGCTGATACTGTCCCTCTTTTTAAAATATTGTTTAACAAAACATTCCAGATCTTTATCACTTTCTTCCCTTCTAAATTCCACATTTCCACAAGTATACCATTTGTTCCTGGAGACTTCCCTGCAGATTGATTATATGTCACCATTTTTATCTCATCTCCTCATATCTTAGCTATTAGTTGTTCAGCTTCATCTTCCTCTAATCTTAAATAAGTCTTCCATAAATATTTGCATTTGTGATCTTTCTTGGTTTCCACATTCCCCTGCTTTGTACATATTTTCATAAAATTTCCAAAATATATCTAATACCTCTATAGGATCTCTGGTTATTTTTCTTGTCATATGCTCCCTGAGTTTGTGAACAACCCTTTCTACTTTCTGTTGAGTCACTGTACTAAAACACACTTTAGTAAACTTTAGTGCACTTTAGTAAAACTACCTTGTATCTCTAAAGAGCAGGTTGTAAACACCCTCTCTAAGGCCAAAAACACAGCATCTATGGGACCTGATAACATCCCAGGCTGCATCCTACGTGGACTCCAATAAGAAATAGCATCATCATTGGTTACTCTTTTCAGTCATAATCTCAGCACCAGATTTGTCCCAGCTGAATTGAAAACAGCTACCGTTATTCCCTTGCACAAATATGGTGCTTTCACTGACCCTGGGAACTACAGACCTAATAGCCTGACTAGCCTTATCTGCAAGGCCATGGAGTGAATCATCGTGGACCTTATCAACAAAGATATATTTAATCTCCAAACACTTGACCCTGCTCGGTTTGGATTTGCAAAAGGGGATCATGCCTGTTAAACCTGGTGGACTTCTTCAAGACAGTCACCAAGGCGCTGGACAAGAGGAAATCTGTGCATACAGCCTACCTAGACTTAGCCAATGCTTTTCACGCTATCCTCCACTTAGGCATCATTGACAAACTCACCCAGCAGCCAGCTAGATATCAACACTTATATCGTTAGATGGGTCACTAACTAGCTCACGATATAACCCATATAGTCAAAACAGTAGAATCCACCTTCAACAGCAGAACTGTAACCAGTGGTGTTACACAGGGATCAGCACTGGTGCCTCTACTGCTTGGAATCTATTTCTCTGAAGTACAAGCAAAAACTAAAGGTCTGTAGCTGACAATATTTGCTGATGACTGCAAGCTAGGAGTGGTCATAAAATTCCCAAACGATGTCAACATCCTACAAGAGTGTCTTACACAAATAAATGATTAGTGCCAAAGTCATGGCCTTAAACTCAATGCAAAAAAATGTATTATTGCCCCTTTTGGTAAGAGTGATATTCCTGCTAACTACCACATCAATGGTAACATCCTAAGTACACACTCAGTGGTGAGAGACCAGGGCACACGTTGATAGCAACCTTACCTTTGATCATCATATCTCCACAGTGGTAAGAAGGGCATTCTATATTGCTCATCTCATAAGTAAGGGCATTCCCTCCAGAAAAAAAAAGAAGTTATAGCCTCCCTGTACTCTTCTCTCATCAGGCCAATAATTGAGTACAACACCCCTTTTGGTATGTACTTTTCCAAGCACCTGCAGCAATTGGAGAGACCACGAAAGTTACTCACAAGGAAAATTCACGGTCTTCAGATTCTGTCCTATGTGGATCATCTGAAATCACTGTCACTTTATTCTGTTTCATACAGACTACTCAGAGGCAATCTCTGCCTTGCATATAAGGCAATCTCTGACCCTGCTTTATTGGAAATGCTGCATATCCAAAAATCAAATGATATACAGGTTACTTGCTCTAAAGACCTTAACCCAGTATGTGATATTAATAGAACCTGCTGGCGGTACAGATTTGTTTCCCAGAGTTTACCACACCTTTTGAACAAACTCCCACTTCATGTCAAACAGAGGACCTCATTTGTCCCTCTTCAAATGCAATCTGGATGATTGGATGGGTAACTGTAAATTTACCCTAGGGGTTCCACCTGTGTCCCTGTTGGACAGGGGCAATAGGTGCTGATTATGGAAATAAGCGTAGAACTTGGCTAGGCTTGTAAGGGTCCTAGGCCGATTAGCCTAGTAACTTCCTATGATCCTACGATCATATGATAAAAGTTTCTGTGCACTAGAATTATCAAAAAATAGTTGCTTAACAGCAATCTTTCAGAACTTATGCATATTATTCAAATACTCCTTATTTTCTCTTTAGTACTCTGCAGTCACTCCTCTTCTTGTTCTTTGAGATTCTCCTTATTCTGCAATACTTAATTCGTACTTGTTCTAAACCATAACTCTTTCTTTTATTGTTATCTATTTTTAAACTCCAGTTTCATTTTACCCCACTCACTAGCTATTCCTTCTGATGAAATTTCTATCTTCCCTAATAACGTTTGGATAATTTCTACTACCCATTCTTTAAATTCTTCTCTTTTTAACAGACAGGAGGGAAACATTAGTGTTTCATTTTTCTTCATTACTCTGCATTTTTATATTATTTTTATCTGTGCATGATCTAAAATGTTTATTGGAATTTCAATTAAAATGCACATGCTCCTGTAAAATATAATTACTATCCAATCTAGCACAGTTATTATACCTGGGGATTAATATGTAAATTCTGTCTGAGTTCCTACTATTGAATTCATGTCTTCTATGCCAAATATTTTCATAAATTTCTTCAGATATCTACCCTCTTTTGTTATATTTTCCCTTCTAGGCCCCCAGCACATTCTCACATTTAGAAATCAATTTCCAGTCCCCATCTATAATTAATATTCCCTGCTGAAAGCTGATTGTTTCTCAAAAAAAAAATCTTAACTCCATAATAGCAGTTTTTGGTGGAACAAAAAAAATAACTGCATAATCTTCCTCCCCTGCCAGTAGCCTCGTCATTATCAACTCCCATTTTTCTATTTTTCTACATGGAGTCAGGGTGTTGTATCAACTGTTGCCATCTCTCTTGATTCAGTACCACTCACCTGTCTTCTTCAACATTCATGCCTGACTGTCACAGATCTTCTCTCATACAATCCATCCACTTCTTTGCTGGATGTCCTTGTTTCCTTTTCCCTTCTTCCTGTCTGTCCCAAATCTTCTTCACCAGATTATCTTCTCCTTTTCTGCACATGTACCCAACCACCATAATCTGTTCTTTTTTACCTTTTTTGCAGTTGGATCTTCTTTGGTTTCTTCTGTGATGTCCTCATATCTTCATCTGTCCCACAGTTTGCATCCTACCACCCATCTCAGGCAATGCATTTCCATCACTTCTGCCTTTACTGATTTTTGTACCATACAGACATACTGGTCACACCACTGTTTTTACACTTTACGTTTCAGCTTCTTTGGCATTCTTCTGTCCAGGTGGCACAATCCTTTTTCACTACTATTGGAGCCCCTCTAGCAATCAGTATTATTTCTCCCTATCTGATTTTGTCTGTTTTCACCCATTCCTCAACTGATGGGTCTCAGATCTGACCCTCAGATACATCTTTGGCCACTCAAAAGACTTTAGGCTCCATAGCTTTAGCTCCTCCCCTTACCCATAACTACTCATACATTAACTCAAATCTCATTTGCCGATTCAGCTATAAGACACGTCACCGTAACCTCAAGCAAGTTGTTGATTATTAGGATAGTATATTTCAAATTTTGATAGCCATTCACTGTGTGTGTTCTGTTCAAGTCCAGGACATCTTGAAGGCTTGTGATATCTGTGCTAGTTTTACTAACAGAACCTTGACTGAAAGAAAGAATAAGCTGATAGTGAAAGGTCTACTTCCATCTTCTGCTTCTTTAGACTCTGAAGCACCATCTTCGTCTAAGAAATATTTGGGAGATACAGCAGAGTGATCTAAAGAATCAAGGAAGTGCTTCTCCAACTGCTCTCCTCCCTCAGCTTCTTCTGGCTTGGCTGTGCCCAAGAAGATATCTAAGTTGTCATCTCTGACTATCTCCAAGAACATGACTCCAATGAAAGCAGAATCAAAATCTTTGGATCTGTCTCCTCATTTGGGATCCAGATTTAAATCTCTGAGGTTTTCTTCTGATCCAGTGTCTTTGAGGCTTCACTCTCCCTTCCTGCAAGACATGCCTCAAAGAGCTTCCTGCACACCATCTACCTCATCTTCTCTCAAGCCATCCAGGAGCCTGTCAGAAGTGGATCTGGTCAGGATGATAAGGAAATTTCTTGGTATCCAAATTCAGTTGTGTGTTTTACCAGCTCAGTCTCCCATCAGACCTGTAAGCCTCTCCACCTCTCAACCACAGGCATTAGCTCCTACTCTGATCCTTACTGTGGTTTCGGAGCTTTTGGACCCAAGATTGTGTCAGATCTAAATACTTACCTTTCTTCTCCTCCAACACTTTCTCTGACACAGATGGGTTTGGCCTTGTTGGACCCAGAAGAATCTCGGTGCCATAGTACTGGTGCTAGATCTGATGTACTGGGATGAATTTTATTGGTTTCAGAGCTATCCCTTCCTCTCAGAGCCTCGGAGCTAGACTTCTTGGATCAGACCTCTGCATCGAGGGTGGAGCTGGTGGGATCAGTTTTTGTCCCTTAGAGGGTTATATGAATCCAGTGGGGTTGAGGCTGAGGTCCCCCTTGGTGTCAGCTTTTAAGTGGTGGAGAGACATTGCTCTTCCTTCTTGGAAAAAAAACATACTTAGCCCCCCTCAAGTCCACCCTGCACTCAATTATCTTCTGTGGAAGCTGGGTCTCTTTATCCTGCCCTATTGGCACAGCTGGCCAGATCAAGCCTTAAGACTGTCCTCATTCAGGACATTTCTGGTACTTCCCAGTCCTCTCCAGAAACTCCCACTGAAGAGCCCCATCAGAAGTGGATATGCAGAAGGAGGCACCTAGAATTTCCACAAGAATGTTTAATTGAAGACAATGACTTTAATGAATGGGAAGGGCCCCCAGATCACCCCTTGAGCATGTTCCATTTGGAGACATTCTTGAACTTCTGAAACAGAAAGGAGGTTGGGCCTCTGACCCCCCCCCCCCTTCCAAGAGAAGTCAGTGTTCCTTGAGGCTTTTGGGACTGGTTGGTAGTCCCCCTAGTGGATAATATGGTTGACCTCATCTCCTACTGTGCTTAGAAGGATCTGGATGTCATGGACCCCATCCCTAAACATCCAAAAATGTCTTGTTGTGTCTAAAGATAGGGATCATTGGAGCAAGGGTCCCCCAGTAGATGCTATGGTGGTTACAGCAGCTACCAGGATAGAACTAGCGGAACACACTTCTTCTTTCCATCCTCCTAATAGGGAATCTAAGGCACTGGACAGCTATGGGAAACATGTCTATGCATCAGTGACCTTTGCACTCAAGTCTCTGAATTATATGGGACAAGTTACCAGGTTTCAGAAGGAATTAATCAAACAGTTTTCAAATACCCTCTCAGGGTCCATTTCTGCAGAGGATAAGAAAACAGTTTATTTACAGCTGACCACCCTCCAGTCATTATCCATTGTATCCATAAGACTGATATCTCATGCCTCAGAGGGAGCTGTTAGAGTGGTGAGTTCAAGCTTAACCATTAGAAGACATGCCTGAATGCAATTCCATGTTTTTGTGAAGCCCTTCAAGTCTTGTTTCATCAGTGCCCCTTTTGATGGGTCCATTTTATTTATCTGACCGTTAAGGTGCAATTGGCTGCTATCTCAAATTTTCACACTGGTGTAGATAGTTCTTCCTTCACTTCCTTAAAGGTATCTTCCTTAAAGTTATGTAAAGCCTTCCTTAAGGGTGCTCCACCTTCCAATAAAAGATCCTGTACCTCCGTGGGACCTTAGTTTTTCAGGTCTTCAATCACTCCCTCTTGCAAAAACAGAGTAAAATTTTTTGTCCTGAAAAACACTTTTTCTAGTTGCTATTACATCAGCTAGATGGTTATCTGTACTCCAAGCACTTTCTTCTCAACCAGCTTACCTGATTTTTTGCAAGGACAAGGTTTCTCTTCAGGCTAACTCTTCCTTTCTACCTAAGGTGATTAGAGAAGCTAACCTCAATCAGCTAATCAACCTACTAGTCTTCTTTACAAAATTCTCTAACAAGGGAAAATATATGCTTTATTTACTAGACATTCATAAACAGCTCAGATTTTACATTAACAGTACTAAAGATTTCAAAAAGTCATAACTGTGTGTATTCTTTTCTAAAGCTAAGTTTGGCACAGCAGTGTCAAAAGTGACTCTTGCCAGATGGCTCACTGAATGCATCAAATTTATTTACAAAGACAAAGGCCTATCATTACCAAAAATGTACTAATGCACACTCTTTCAGGTCTATGGCCACATAACTCACCTTTTGATCTAAGGCATGTATAGATGATACATGTGCATCTGCTACATGGTCCAGTGCTCATACCTTTATAGCTTATTACAAGTTGGACATATTGGACATATTATCTAGGAATAGAGTAGTTTTTGGCTCTATATTACGCCAGAATATCCTTCTTTGAGGACCACCTAAGATTAATCTAACTGGGAACTCTGTCCCATCAGTTGTGGAACAGATGAGAAGGACAACATCAGATATTATAGTTATGTACTCATTATAACTCTGTATTCATCTTGTCTGTTTTCATCCTTCCTCATCTTCCCACCCACCATTTCCCCTTCCCGTTTTGTCTGGACCCCAGCTAACTTCTGCTGTGTGGGATTCTGACTCTGATTTCTTCCTGTTTCCCACCTTTTTGCCCTTTGTGTTACTTACTCAGAAGATACTATGGGTTACTTTTTTCCATTTTTGACATTGTGGTTTATAAGTGGAGGGCAAACTTGATCAGAGGTAACTCATGAGTAGTTAGGGGACTGTGTAAGGGGAGGAGCTTGAGCTACAGAGCCTAAAGTCTGTCAACTTTCCAAGGATGGATCTGGGGATCGGATCTAAAACCCATCAGTTGAGGAAAGATGAAAACAGACAACACAGATGCAGAGTTAATGGTAAGTACATAACTATAATTTTTCCTTTATCCCTGATATTCTTCTGAATTTCCTTGCTTTGTTAAACTCATATGCTCATTTCTTTCCAAATGTGTCTACTGCAGTATTGCTGTTTGCATTCTGCTTTTCTTAATATAATTCAATAGTGTTTCTTTTCTGTCTATACCTGTTAGGCCATTTACATTCCAGGATTTATTATTTACTTATTTATTGCTTTTCTTTACCAGGAAAGTTTGACTGGGCACAAATACATTTTCTGTGGAGGCCCGGTGAGAAATGTTCCATTTTATAGACTGAGTAGAAGCCAGTTATGCAAGATTTACATTAAAAAATGTGCATACATGCATACATACATACATACATACACCCATACAGGTAGACATAGGCTAGTAATGGTATGACAGTTAATCAAAAAATAATAAATGTATATACACAGAATTGTACATGTACATACATAGAATAGAAAATGAACATCAATAGAATTGTAATGATATGACAGTTAATAAAACATGACCGTTTAATGAAGAATGCAGTAAAATATTAGCTAATATCAAGCACTGAAGAGTCTAGTTACAATCAAATTGAATCAGGTGAAAACAGATATTAAGTAGAAGACAGTGAAGTAATTATAGGATGAAGATGGTTACAAATTATGAAGGAGTATTGAAGAGGCCCAGGTTAACAGGAGAGAGATAGTAGTGGAGACGGGTAGATGATTGTCAGATAGTTAAAGATTGTGAAGAAATAGCTGTATTATGGCCAGTTACAGAGATGGATAGATGATTGTCAGACAGTTGGAGATTGTGAAGAAATAGCTTTATTATGGGCAGTTACATAAAAGAGTGGTAACAGTGAGGGTTTGGAGATTATCCAGGAACATCACATGTACAAAGCTGGCAACAGAGACTTTAGTTGAGTTGTAAATGATTGCAAGAAGTGTTCTTGTCATATTGCTAGTGGGATTGAGTTCCAGGATTTAACAAGGTGGCTGGAGAGTAGTGATTTGCCCGCAGAATTGGTAGGTTTGGATATGCGTTTGGATACATATAATAGGTATTTGTCCAATGAATATAGTGGTCTGTAAGGGTTGTCTATTTGTATGAGGTTGGAAATGGATGACAGTTGTTAGGTTTATATACAATGTTATAGATTTGCGGAAGTTGTGAGTAGGTTATATAATACAGGAATTTCAGTCACTGTAATTCCCTAATGGTGGAACAAGTTGTCAGTTCTATTTGGAAGGTTGGCAGTGTACCATACTATTTTGTAGTACCACTGCTCAAGTTTGTTTAGCGAGGTCACTTGGATGTTGTTAAGGATGGGTGCAGAATATGTTAGAGTATGCAAGAGGAGAGAAGAGGCAATGTGTTTTCTTAAAGTGTCAGATAGGAAACATTTGGCTCTATAGAGAGAGTGTAGTTTTTGGTGTAATTGTTTCACTATATTTTGGATGTATGGGTGTGTCAAATTTTAGGTTCTCATCTACACAGATGCCTAACAGTTTAGTATGTGTGAGGAGTTCAATTTTGTTTTGTTGGATGAGGAAGGTTTGTTGAGTATAAGCTACTTGGGAATAAATAGGATTAGTCTGGCTTTACTTGAGTTAAATAGTTTTTTATGTTGCAGGTGAGTAAAGTATGTCTTTTATCTAGCTTAATTTGAGTTTTAGTTTGGTTACTGAGTTCTATGAATTTTTGGAGGTTTGTTAGTGTCTTATTGGATACCTGTGTATTCCATTCCCTGTCTTTAAGTCTCATAAGGTCTCGTAAGGTGTTTTGTATTTTGTGACAGCCAGGGAATAGGTATGGCCCTAACTCTCTTTTTTTCTGAGTGAAGCAAGTTCATTTAGGATATTCAAGAAAGTAGAATTAAAAAGAGCTACTGAGTCATCTAGTAGAATGTATTTTAGAGTATTCCAGTTATATAGTTTTAGATAGGAGATAAAGGAATCACTGTTGAAATGTGTGAGGTTATGAAATGTGTGTGCTGAAAGGTGACTGCTTTTGAATATCAGTTTGCTTTCTTATTATATAGGTAGGGAGATGATCGCTTAGGGTATCTGGAAGAGTACATGAGGTAAAGGTTTTATGAAGTACAGAGGTAAGAATCCACTCAGTTAATGTTTCTTTAGTGTTGTTTTTATTATAACAGGTGTGAGTAGTAATTAGCTGTGAGAGATGAAAGAGATTTATTGATTGGTTAGATGAGTTGGAAGAAAGAGAGAGAGAGAGAGAGAGAGAGATAGCCAATATTAAAATCACCCAGTATGTATTTTTCTTGTGACATGTTGAATGACATCCAGCAGAAGAAGTCTTCTGCAACAGAGAGATTATTGCCAGATGGCAAATAAGCACCTATGATGGATAATGTCTTATTTTGGTTGAGATTGAGGGTAGATATGATAATTTCTTCCTTACCAAATTGTGGAGGATTTGGTGATGAAGGGGTAAGCAGCAAAGAATTTTTGTATAGTATTACAACTCTAACAGCCCTTTTATTTTTTTCTGTCTGCTCTTAGTATATTATAGTTTGGGGGAAGAATTTCATTATCTTTTGTTTCTTTTTTTTCAGCCATGTTTCAGTTAGTACTATTATATCTGGAGCATGTAGGCAAAGCCAAGCGTGGAAATGTGGTGTTTTATTGTAGTTGCTTCAACGTTCATATGTGTAATGTTAAGGGAAGAACAAGTAGAGTTATGTTGTATTGGAGGGACATGGTTTAAGGGGGCTGCAGAGTTTAAAGGTTTGCATGGATGTAGCTGGTCCAGGGTTTGGATAGATGTAGCTACCGAGTTTTACTATGGGAAGATATCTTGGTTGTAGAATAAGCATTTCATCTTCATTTTAATTTTTAATTTTAGCTTATGAATTATGGGGTTGTATCAGTGTAGGTTGTATTTGAAAAAGTCTGGTATTGGGAGTGTATAAGGTGGATGCTATCTTGGGGGAATTAAGGGTTGAGTATGCTGCAGTCTGTTGGATAGTACAACTAGGATGATGGTGATGGGTTATGGGATGTACATGTTGGATAGTACAACTCGGATGATGGTGATGGGTTATGGGGTATACATGTTGGATAGTACAACTCGGGTGATGGTGATGATTTATGGGATGTACATGTTGGATAGCACAACTCAGATGATGGTGATGGTTTATGTGATGTACATGTTGGACAGTACAACTAGGATGATGGTGATGGGCTATGGGATGTACATGTTGGACAGTACAAACAGGATTATGGTGATGGATTATGGAATGTACATGTTGGACAGTACAACTAGGATGATGGTGATGATGATGATAGGCTATAGGATGTATATGTTGGACAGTACAACTAGGATAATCATAATGGGCTATGGGATGTTGGACAGTACAGCTAGGATGATAGTGATGGGTTATAGGATGTACATGTTGGACAGTGCAACTAGCATGATGGTGATGGGCTACGGGATATACATGTTGGATAGTACAACCAGGATGATGGTGATGGGCTATGGGATGTACATGTTGAACAATACAACCAGGATGATGGTGATGGGCTATGGGATGCACATGTTGGACAGTACAACCAGGATGATGGTGATGGATTATGGGATATACATGTTGGATAGTACAACCAGGATGATGGTGATGAGTTATGGGCTGTACATGTTGGATAGTACAACTAGGATGATGGTGATGGGTTATGGGATGTACATGTTGGATAATACAACTTGGATGATGGTGATGGGTTCTTGAGTATACATGTTGAATAGTATAACTCGGATGATCGGATGATGGTGATGGGTTATGGGGTATACATGTTGGATAGTACAACCCAGATGATGGTTATGGTTTATGTGATGTACATGTTGAACAGTACAACTAGGATGATGGTGATGGGCTATGGGATGTACATGTTGGACAGTACAACTAGGATAATCATGATGGGCTATGGGATATACATGTTGGACAGTACAACTAGGATGATGGTGATGGGTTATAGGATGTACATATTGGACAGTGCAACTAGGATGATGTTGATGGGCTATGGGATGTACATGTTGGATAGTACAACCTGGATGATGGTGACGGGTTAAGGGGTGTACCTGTTGGATAGTACAACTAGGATGATGGTGATGGGCTATGGGATATACATGTTGGATAGTACAACCAGGATGATGGTGATGGGCTATGGGATGTACATGTTGGACAGTGCAACCAGGATGGTGATGGATTATGGGATATACATGTTGGATAGTACAACCAGGATGATGGTGATGCATTATGGGATGTACATTTTGGATAGTACAACTAGGATGATTGTGATGAGTTATAGGATGTACATGTTGGACAGTACAACTAGGATGATGGTGATGGACTATGGGATGTACATGTTGGACAGAACAACCAGGATGATGGTGATGGGCTATGGGATGTACATGTTGGATAGTACACCTAGGATGATGGTGATGGATAATGGGATATACATGTTGGATAGTACAACCAGGATGATGGTGATGTGTTATGGGATGTACATGTTGGACAGTACAAAGGATGATGGTGATGATTAATGGGATATACATGTTGGATAGTACAACCAGGATGATGATGATGGGTTAAGGGATGTACATGTTGGATAGTACAACTAGGATGATGGTGATGGGCTATGGGATATACATGTTGGATAGTACAACCAGGATGATGGTGAGGGGCTATGGGATGTACATGTTGGACAGTACAACCAGGATGATGGTGATGGATAATGGGATATACATGTTGGATAGTACAACCAGGATGATGGTGATGCGTTATGGGATGCACATGTTGGATAGTACAACTAGGATGATGGTGATGAGTTATAGGATGTACATGTTGGACAGTACAACTAGGATGATGGTGATGGGCTATGGGATGTACATGTTGGACAGTACAACTAGGATGATGGTGATGAGTTATATAGGATGTACATGTTGGACAGTGCAACTAGGATGATGGTGATGGGCTATGGGATATACATGTTGGATAGTACAACCAGGTTGATGGTGATGGATTATGGGATATACATGTTGGATAGTGCAACCAGGATGATGGTGATGCGTTATGGGACGTACATGTTGGATAGTACAACTAGGATGATGGTGATGCATTATGGAATGTACATGTTGGAGGGTACAACCAGGATGATGGTGACGGATTATGGGATATACATGTTGGACAGTTCAACTAGGATGATGGTGATGGGCTATGGGATGTACATGTTGGGAGTACAACAAGGATGATGGTGATGGGCTATGGGATGTACATGTTGGATAGTATAGCTAGGATGATGGTGATGGGTTATGGGATGTACATGTTGCACAGTACAACTAGGATGATGGTGATGGGTTATAGGATATACATGTTGGACAGTGCAACTAGGATGATGGTGATGGGCTATGGGATGTACATGATGGACAGTGATGGATAATGGGATATACATGTTGGACAGTACAACTAGGATGATGGTGATGGGCTATGGGATGTACATGTTGGGAGTACAACAAGGATGATGGTGATGGGCTATAGGATGTACATGTTGGACAGTACAACCAGGATGATGGTGATGAGTTATGGGATGTACCATGTTGGATAGTACAACTAGGATGATGGTGATGGGTGATGGGATGTACCATGTTGGATAGTACAACTAGGATGATGGTGATGGGTTATAGGATGTACATATTGGACAGTGCAACTAGGATGATGGTGATGGGCTATGGGATGTACATGCTGGGAGTACAACAAGGATGATGGTGATGGGCTTTGGGATGTACATGTTGGATAGTATAGCTAGGATGATGGTGATGGGTTATGGGATGTACATGTTGGACAGTACAACCAGGATGATGGCAATGGATTATGGGATATACATGTTGGATAGTACAACTCGGATGATGGTGATGGGTTATAGGATGTACATGTTGGAGAGTACAACAAGGATGATGGTGATGAGTTGTGTGGAAGTGTGACAGTAAAGATGTTACACAGGTGAGTAGAAGGAGAAGAGAGATTCAGCATGGAGACTGGCATCATGGTTATTGGATGTAGGATGATATTTTGGCAAGTTTAAGGATAGAATAGGTGTGGCAAAGAGGGTTGATGTGTTGTATTAGGAAACAATATGGTGTTGAAGTGTTAATATATTATGGATACTATAGATTCTATAGTCATTATGATTAAAAAAATATTGTCCCCACTTGTTATGCATGACAGTTTTTTGAATGTATATTTCCAACTTTTGCCTTAGATGCACATACTAATGTATGGCAGGCTTATCTTTTATACAGTTGTTTCCTGTCATCTCCATTTGAACCTATGTCACATTTCTCAAGACTTTTTACTTTAATGACAACCCACAAACAAAAAAAATAAATACATACTGTATTCAGAACACCCCCATCTCCTCTTAATTTAAAACAAAAACACAAAACTATGTACATTTTCAGCCACTAACATGTAACCCTCCAGATAGGAACAACTGCCCCAAGTCAACAGCTGCACCCACATATATAACCTTATCTGTCATTAACATTATCCATTCTAAGGAACATGTTACAGCCTGTGTTCTCACTTACACTGCTAGCTAGCTATTTTTTATCTCTAGTCTCCACCCATAAAAATCCCTTAAATCACAACCCAAAGGCACAGATGGCTGATAGGGGGAAAAATAAAACAAAGCAAATCCACAAAAACTACTCTGTACGTCTTCTGGAATGAGGAGTATATTTAATACAGTTAAGCACTTTCGTCTATAATATTTACAGACTTCACTGGAAAAACTTGAGACACCAAATGGACAAACATTTAAATCACTAATTACATATCACGCGATCCATCATTACCAATCCCAGCTATACATCAATAATGTATTGCATTTATCTGTTAAAATGCTTTTGATAAAAATAAAATTATTAACACCCAGACCTGAGTCCCCACCCAGTTTGAGCTGTCAATAAAGCTCCATATTCGATAAGAAATTGTCCCATTTACCTCCTCTGTCATTCTTTTCCATTTTCACCAATAGAAAAACATAAATTTATTAAAAGAGGTACATTCTTTGACAAGTTTTGCTAAAGCATTCTTACAAATCTTCTTTCTAACAGAATACGTATACTGATACAGTCTTTTAATTTTTGTTTTCTCAGTTTAACCCACATAAAAAGTGGGGCAAGATAAGTGCATCACAATGTAAACTACCGTATGTATGTAAAAGTGGGTCTATATTATAGTATCAAAGCCTTACAACTTTGAATGTTATAATATCGAACCCATTCGATCGAAACACCGGAAAACCGAACAGTCTGAATAGCAAATTTTTTTCCCAGGGAAAAAATTTGCTGTTCCGACAAACATACACACAACACAAGCACACCAAAATAAATAATCCACACACATACACTTCACAAAACCCTACACTAAACCATACATACACCACTAGCTATCCACTTACCTTAACCCAACCCTAACCCTAAGGTCCCTAACTATCGCACACTCACCTTACCCGCTCCCTAACCCTAAAGTCCCTATCACACACTCACCTTACCCACTCCCTAACCCTAAAGTCCCTATCGCACACTCTCCTTACCTGCTCCCTAACCCTAAGGTCCCTATCGCACACTCACCTTCATTCACACACTTACCTTAACTCAGTCTGTAACCTTCGCTCCACAGTTGAGGAAATAATGACGCTGCCGAAACGGCCTACCAAATACTTTCCCTAGGAAAGTATTTGGTGTTCTGCAACTTTGCTATTTCAAGCATTCGCTGAATAGGGGTTGATATTATAACATTCGAAGTTTTAAGACTTCGATGTTATAATATAGACCCTGTAAAAGTACCCCTGCATGTAAAAGTAGTAATGAAAAAAAAAACAGCTAGCAACATTATGGATGGCACAGTGGTAGTATTGTTGCCTCACAGCAAGAGGTTCTGCGGTTTGATTCTCACCTGGGATGCCTTCTGTGTGGAGTCTACATGTCCTCCCTGCATTTGTGTGGGTTTTTTCTAGGTGCTCCAGTTTCCTCCCACGTTACAAAGACATGCGTCTGGAGTGTTTCTCCCTGGGCTTCTGCTGAAAATTGACTTTGTTCCCAGTTAACAAATGTTAAATAAATAAATACACTTGCAGATCCATAAAGGAATCTTTGTAAATTTCACATGAAGTGGAATATATGCACTGCCCTGGCTAACTGCCTTCAGATGCTGACTTCTTGTCCTGCAGAGAGCACTTGCAAATGGAAAAAGGCAAGCTAATATCTTTGCAGGTGCAAGTAAAAAAAATACTTGTTTATAGCTTTTTCCAAGGGCATTAATCTGGACATCCACTTTTGTATAAACAAGGGACATTAGCATCTTAGTTCTACATATAATAGAATCAGTGCACATTTGCACCCCCCGCTCCAGTAGCATAGGCTCATAGTATTATACTAACTTAAACTTGCTTCATTTCAGCCTTTCTCCTCTTGTTATACTGTAAAACCTATGTTTCCAACAACTAAAAAAGGTACTTGTTTACTTTAACATCTTTAACACATATAACAGTCACTGAAAAGACTCACTCCCACATTTAGTATTCCATTTACATTATAACATGTACTTAGTGTCATGAAATGTTTTATACAGATAATAATAATAATAATAATAATAATAATAATAATAATTGCTTTTCTTACAGTTACTTTATTTTTTCCTTTAGTGTCCTTTTAAACATTTAAGACTTAATGTGGAGTATGTGCTTTATAGTCCACCCGCACGTTTTACCAAAGTCAACAAAAGTTCAGTCTTTTCTCAGCCGCTTTAATTTACAAAGCCTTATTCACAAATGTGATTGATGCTTTATAATCTCACATTTATTCATTAATTTCAGTGTTGCTGGTGCTCTTCCTGACCATCTTTGTCTCCCTGCACTAGACTCAGGTTCAAGCACAAGGTACTCCTGATTCTTCAAGTTAATTTCTATGTTATTTTCTGTCACTCACGTATTTTCCTTTGCAATAGTGAAAAAGGTTTTACTGGCAATGTATCTATCCGAGCTTTAGTGTCAGAAGAATGAGAAGCAGAGTTCCCTTCTGTTTGCTAGCTCACTTTTTTTTTTTTTTTTTTTTTTGGAAAAAAAATATTTTATTTCCTCCTTAGCCTATTCTGAATCAAAAATGTTTTTGATACTTCAGGAAAAATACTTAGGAGCCAGCTGGATACAGCAACTTGAATCTCACACTTGTCTCTCAACATTCCCTGATTGCTGGGATACATTTCTTTCTCTTCTGCCTAGTGTTTAGTGAATAATCATTTTCCACAAACACTCTGCTGTCTCTAATTTTAATATGTTTCTCTTCTGCCCAAGTTTTATCAGGATCAACTCTTTCTGGATGTATGATTGCATCTTTACTAATACAAGTCTTGTCAGTTTCCTCATGGTCAGGTTTGGAGCACACAATCAACATGCCCTTTCAATTAACAAATCATGCTGTGGAACACTGTTTCAGTGGTTAGTGTGTCGCCTTACAGCAAGAAGTTCTCCAGTTTGATTCTTGGCTGGGGTGCCTTCTGTGTGAAGCCTGTATGCCCTCCCTGCAGTCATGTGGATTTCTTCTGGGTGCTCTGGTTTCATCCTACACTCCAAAGACATGCAGTAGGTGGACTGGACAGTCTAAATTGGCCCTAGGATCGAGTGTGTGTGCGAGTGAGTGTAAAAATGAACTACCATGGCAGGGCTAGCCACCCACTGCTGTAATCCTTGGCTCAAGATGATTGTCACTGTTGAAGTGACACCCTGACCCCATGTGCAAAATGGGAAAAGAGGATGGATGGATGTTTATTTGTGTTTTCATAAAATTAATACAGTCTGTTTCTTCCAGTTTCTCTGGTACAGCAGGAACTCTCAGATTTCTCTGTGTTCTTTGTCTTCTAACTCACCATTTTTTGTATTAGCTCTTCTTGAAAAGTTTCATACGCAGCCAGCCCTTTCTTTATTTCACCCTCTGGTTTTTCTAGTTTTATGAGCTCATCTAATAGCTAGTTAAAGCTCCTTGTATTTTGAGCACATTTGATTTTTTTTCCTCTAAATTAGTAGAAGCCATCTCTTGAATCAAAGCTAAAGCTTGAACTGATTTTTGCTGAACATCTGCAAGAACCTTCCCATTGTGTGTTTTCTCTTCAGCTTTTCTGATTGATTTTCTTTCAGGATCTTCCGATTTCTTCTTTGCTGGCATCCAGGATGTATACTTACTAGCCAGTAACTTAATTTTTCCACATAACAGTTTCAATGGCACCCCTTTTTCTTAGTTTCTGTTTTTACACTTGGAGAGCTGAAATCAAGCTGTTGCTCAATGTGCAGCCATCTTGGAAAATCCTATATCTGAGTACTCGCAATCATTTTTCCAGGAAAAAGGAAAACAACATTTACTAATAATAATTAACAAAATGTACCATTTTCAACCATAAAAGACTGCTCATACTGCTATTATTGCAGTCTAGCTTTGTCCATACCCAGCAATTATGGCAGCCTTGCTGTGTACACCACAAATGTCTGATTGTGATTTAAAAAAGACTACAAGTAAAGTATTCCAGTTTGCTTTTTACAAATGCACTCTAGTCCTGCAAAGCCAGATTAAGTGCTATTTAAATTGATCATGACAAAAAAATAAAGTCATTCTTATCCAGAGGCAGTCCTTGCACCCAGCAATTATAACCTCATTGTTCACTGTGAGCACCTCAGATGCTGATTGTGGTAAAAATGAATTATGTACACATTACCATATTTCAGGATTGTTTCACATAAAGTAACCACAGTGAAGTACTCCAACATGTTTCACAGAAATACCACAGGTCCTGCAAAGCCATACTATTTAAGATGAGCAAACAAGTGTGTCGGTTGCTTTCATCCACCAATAGTCTCCACTCAGCAGTTATAGTCACTTTTCTATGCACATCTCATTTGAGTATAATGAGAAAATAAACTTTTAATCTCTTAGCGCAAGAATCAGGGGCAAAGGCCCACAATCAGGGACTGATTTTAAATGCTGCTCTTATATACTTAAAAGTTGCTACAGCAACAGCTTTTATATTAGCACAGTTTTCTGAAGCATATTATGCATGAACACAAATACCTGTCACTATTTGGTGACTGTATTCCTCAATGGCTTGCCAGAAAACTACAAGTTTCCTGAGGAATAGAAAAAAACATGATACAAAACAAGGGGAATTCTGCAAAACTAGAGACAACGGAAAGCTGTATAATTTAAACTCTGCCATACAAATAGTAGGCATATTAAATTATTTCCAACTACTTTTATACAACTGTACTGTTTTTGCTTGTTCTGCGTTTAACTTACTTACAGCTGCAAATTGCCCCTATCCCCATCCAACATTTATCCACTTTGCTTTGTACACCTTATCAATTTTCAATAATATCTTAGCCTTTTACAGCAAGGATCAATGATAAAGTAAAAAAAATGCATTTATTTATTTATTTATCTGTTTGTTTGTTTGTTTAACATTTGTTGACCAGGAATGTCCGAGTTAGCTGAACAGCCCTTTTTCAGTGGAGGCCCGGGGAGAAAAGCTCCACTCATTTTACAATACGTTTACAAAAGCAGTAAGCAGAAAAGATTAAAATATTTAGATAAAAAGTTTTAAATTGAAGCAATAACACAATGTCAGAAAACAATTTTAACAATAGTGGAAGAAGAAAAAAAAATAAAATACAAAGTATCAGTTCCTGCTAACATACAACAAGATTGAGAGAGAAATAAGAGATACATAAACTGAATATAAGTCTAAAGAGTAAAACCTTTTATGGTTAAAAATGCCATGTAATAGAGTAGTTAAAAGAATAAAAAGAACAAACAGATAAGAAGGGAAAAAAAGAGGTAAAAAAAGTAGTAGGTAGGTAGTGGACAGCCATAGGAAAGTAAGGAGGTTTATGGAGGGTGAGTACAGTGGCAAGACCAGTGACTTAACAAGTATTCTTTAGTAGCTGAGGTAGAAAAGGCAGTAATTAAATATATGTTTTAAAGAGAGCACCTATAACATTGCTAGAATATCAGTTTCTGCATTTGTCTGTTTTTTTGGGCCCACAATATAGTATTTTTCCAAATTATTTCACAAAAATGCATATTAATCTTGCAATGTCAAACTGTTTAAACAGAGTACAGCAGAGGTTAAGTCACTTTCATTTACAAACAACTGCTACCTCTACTTAGCAGTTAAAGTATGCCTGAGTTGAATTAAAAAGTAACTGTCAACCTTTTAGTACAAGAATCAGGGACAAAATCAAAAATTAATGAAAGACAAATGCCTTAAAATCAGGAACAGGTTTTTAAAATATGGTTCTTTACTTAGAATGTATCTGCAGTAACTTAAATGTTTATTAGAAAGTTGCTACAATAACAGTTTTTGCATTAGCATGCATTTCCTGAATCGTCAATGAAACATTTTTTTCCAATTTATTTCACCCAAGTGCACACTAGTCGTGCAATACCAGACTGTTTAAGCTGAGCAAAGCATAAAAGGTAAGTTACTTTCATCATAAAGAGCCCCTGACCCCAATCAACACCTATAGCCACTTTTTTGTATGCCTTCTTATCCAGCTGTGATAAAACATAAACCTCTCGGTGCAAGAATCAAGGCCAAAGTAAAAAAATCATATATACAAAAGTAGTTTTTAATAGTTAAAAAACTGCTACAACATTTTTTTTTTTTTGCATTCTCGTGTGTTTTCTGATTATAGGCTCATAAGTAAGTACTAGGTTAGCTGCCTCTTGAGGGGCCTTTTTTAGCCTAGCCAAGTCACCTCTGAGTGCTTGAATTAATCTATCCCGTTTGTGTTTAGATTGGCCTTACCAGTCACATGGTCAATAATTATGTATTATCCTTATTAAGAATAGCTGGGATCATACCATAGATACTTTGAGGGAGACCCATGTGTGTGAAAAGGTATTTAGGAGCTGCCTCTGTCCATTAGCAGACGACTGGGCAGTTTTAGGTTAAAATTTCTATTACTCATCCATAGATTCAAGTTGCACTTGAATATGGACAGGGATGAGGTTTGCTTTACATGAATGGGTAGTCTGTTCCAGAGCAGTGGTCTCCTCTGTGAGCTATACCCTCCCCTCCAGACCATTCTTTTGATGATGCAGAAGAGATTTATGTCCCTGTACTGAGTATTTCTGATGCCATTTGAGTTGCTGATGTGCAGTATGTTCATCAGTATTGGGTTAGAGGATGCCTTGTATGATAGACACAGATAACCTCTTAGTGGCCTGTAGGTTGCCAAATATTGTGACAAGTCATTAAGGCAGTCTATATAGGACATATTGTTTAGGCCTAGTATCTTTTTAGTAAGGTATCCCTGTAGGCTTTCCAGTTATTGCACGTATCTGGATGGATCCAGTTAATAAGACTGACAATGTAAAATGTCGAAACCCATATAATCAAGAACAATAGTTAACATTTTACATCACTGAAAATCCACAAACAAGATAAACAATGTTTTTGAGGGGGAGCAAGCCCCTCTGCATCCCCCCATGCCCCCTACTAATTATATATACAATTTCCAAGATTGCACTACAGTGGAGAAAAGGGCACATTCCCTTATCCCCATTGTATCACAGTCTCAGCGAAAACAGTTTAATGTTTTAAAATCTTGACCATATGGGTTTCAAAATTTAACATCATCGATCTTATGAACTAGACCCATATGGACAGATACATGCCAAAGGGGGCATTATACTCAATGACTGGCCTACACAGGGCTGAGTAAAGGGGGCAACAACATCTCTACATGTTTGTTTATAAGCTGCACAATCGAGAAGGACTTTCTTACAATAGTGGACTCATGGTCAAAAGTTAGATCAGTGTCCAAGTAAGTTCTCAAATCCTGAACAACTGGATCATCTCTCAGGGGCATAAGAATTAATTTGGCAACTAAAACTCAGTACCACCACTCCTCCTGATTAAATGACAATGTATCTCTCAACTCCGTACTGAAGTTAAGAGCAGCAAAATTATGACAACACTTAAATTATTGGACTCCATATTTTTATTTCGTTTTGTATAAAACTTAAATTTTCAATGTCACATGTTTATATAATGTGTATAATATAAAATATACATTAGACATCAGTCAAGTATTATAATAGATTTTTTAGAATATATTAACTTCTGACCCCTGAGCAACCACATGACCATGAACTTGTTATGGTATTTCTGTTTTTTTGAATCTCAGTATAAGTTAGTGTAGCAACTGGGGCCGTGAATGGTTAATTTTGCAACAATGAGATTTATATCTTGTTCACTTTTATATTGCATATTTATACTGTATTTATGAGATGGGTTCTAAAATGTTTTTAACTTGTTTTAATAAAGTTTTTATCAGGTGACTTTCACATGTGACATAAGAGGTTATTTAATCACTGTGCACTTGTAATTAGCTCTGATGAAGTCCATGAAGAGAAACGTTAAGGACAGAAATGCATTTTTCAATATATATATATATATATATATATATATATATATATATATATATATATATATTAGATTTTACTAGTGCTCAACTCTTTTTATTGTGTAATAGTGCATTAAACTTCACGTTTGGTTTATCACACTTGGAGATGTGCTTTTGATTCTTTTTTGAGCTTCACCACCATGTGGACATTTGATTGTTTTGGTTTGCAAACCCAGTCAGCCAGAGCCCTTTGGTATTGTCTTTTACTTCAGAGAAGAAGACACAAAACAAGAGAGGTCCCAGCACTGAATTCAAACGCAGTGAAGGTTCTAAAATATGAAGAAAATAATTTCAAGATGACATCTTTGCTTAGGTTAGCAGAAGCCTTTAGGAAGCAGCAGACATGGAAATCAAATGAGAAATGGACAAAAAATAGGTATCAATAGAAACTGCAAAAAAGCAGAAGAAAGAATGTGAAGAACATGATCAAGAAAAAGGAAAAGAAAACTGGAAAGCCCACAGTTTTAGTGGAAAATCCAAAGAACTACTGGATCATCAGCATATTGATCAAGAGAAGACAGTCAAGTATCTCAGGTGAGGTGAATTTCAACCAAAAGATAAAAGGTTTATATTGGCAGCTTGAGATAGCAATCCACTTACTAGATGGTTCATAAAATCCATAGAAATGGTGGGAGATATATACAAAAGTAGGTTTAAAAATAAAAGCAGCTCGTTTGCTCAATTGACTAAAGTGGCCTGTGAAAATAGATTTTCTTTTGGAACTGCAGTCCAAGATATGAGATTAATGGTATGGAAGGTTATAGGTCAGGGTCATGCAGAAAACAGGAGTAGGATATTCCAGTGTGTGTGAAACCGAGTAGGCCAGCGGTATTAGCCCTGCACGAAACACATGTAGGGAAGGGCAATCATGGCATAATGGTTCTTGGTACACAGGATAGGGGCGCTGCTGCCATTTATATGGATCAAGAAAAAGGGGAACACCACTATTTGTGAATGGAAGCAGCCTCCTGAAGCTACTGAACACTGTAAATAACCCACAAGGTAGAAAGTAAGTTTGATGGGGAATTATATAAGGAAGAGATGTACAATTTGCATATCCACCCCCCCATCCCAGGATTTATATACAATGAATTTAGATCTGTCATGACAGCTGCAATTGGGTTTCAAGGGGGTATTGCTCTATACATGGGTGAATGGAATATAGTCACAAGTTTGGAGGCCATACAAGGAAGGCCCAGAGTTATGTAAACTCCAAACGATGAATAAGTATGTGGTAAAATATATGAAGGTAATGGGGTTGGTAGACATAGGCCAAGTATTTATTTTATTATTTTATTTTATTTTATTTTACATTTGTTAACTGGGGGTGTCTGACTGAGCCAAAATGGCCCTTTTTCAGCAGAGGCCCAGAGAGAAAAGCTCCACAAAGAAAAATTACAGACACATTTAGTTATTTAGACATGATCAGTATAGACACAAATTACAAGAGACATGTTTTTACAGTGGTATGCGGCACATAATCAGTTACAGTGGAGAGAACAAACAAAAAAATATTAATTTTAAAAATAAAGGTAATTAATAGATTTGAGGTGTACAGCTGAAATTTGGAACATAAGTAGAATACATACATAGGTTCATAGGTTCATAGGTTTATACTAGGCTATCTGCCCTAAGGCATTTATAAGCCTAGCCCAAATTTTTGTGGCTTATGCCTCCCCTTATATGAAAAAATACTGTGCCCATTAGTTTGTTGTGCCTCTGTCCAGCAGTGACACAGAGATGATTCCCGGGGTAAACCTACGATCTCCCATCCACAGGTCAAGATTTCTCTTGAACAGAGCCAGCGAGGTGCTCTGCCTCACATAGTACACAGATACAGTATATACATTGTAGATTAGCCAGTGTTTGTGAGTAAGACTGAAAACTATTATTAAGTGCTCTAGATTTAGTATGTATACAATTGGAAGTCTTGATTTTTACCTTTTTTTAACCAGGTACTGATCAATGTCCAGAATCAATAAAATACACATTTCATTGGAGTATCTTTATTTAGTCAACAAGATGAACACACATCCAATTGTAATATTACACTGTGCATCACCTGAATTTAATAGAGCTTTTACAGTGATGATAGATAATATTAAGAATTATCATTTTCTGTTTGCTAATTAAAGCAAAATGATTTTGGTAAATAGTATAGAAATAAGTTTGAAGTTAACAAAGGGTATCTGAAATGGAGTGAAGATGATTGGACAAATAACTGTGATAAGTTAATAGAAGATATGACCAATGAAATTAAACTTCAAGTGAAGAAACTTTAGGATAAGGGAAGAATGAGCCTGAAGAAAAAAATGGAAGTATTAGAAAAACAGGCAAATGCAGCAACTGGATGGAACCCAACAGGAACAGGATAAGATCACTTCATTTACTAGAAGGATAGAAGAGGTAGTGAAAAGGAAATACGAGTTATTAAAATAAGATATTAAGGATTTGCACTTCCAAAATTCCCCAGACTACTAAAGGAGATTGACATTAAAACTAAGGCAGCAAGCTGCTATTGTATGGTACAAGCTATATGCTTGTCTTTAACAAATGTGCTTTCTACTTATGTAAAGGATATATAGGAGATGTTTCAGGTGATCTATATACATTTGTACTCCTCTCGATAGAATGACAAAGAATGATGCAGTATTTAGACTGACTAGATTTTCCTAAATTGTCAGGAGTAACAAGCTACTGAGTTTTGAATGCCTAGGTAGTGATGCAAGAACTAAAAGAAATACTTCAAAAGGAAGCAGAAAGAAAAATACCAGTGAAAGAAACATTATTGCTGGAATATTAGAATGCGCTAGGTGATCGAGGAATGTGGGTGTTTATAAGATTGTTCAGTGAAGGTTTAAATGAAGAAAGGGTACCAGATGCAGGGGGAAGGTTGTAGTAATAGTTATTGCAAAGGAGGGGAAGGATCCTGGTGTACTGATTGCCTGCATACCATTTTCAACTCAAAACCATGATTACAAAGTGTTTATTTCAGTATTAACTCATAAAATAGCAAAACATATCCCCAAGAATGGTTCATCTACATCAGCACGGATTTGTGGTGGTAGGGTGGCTGGTTTTTGATAACATTCTGAAAACGTCAGTAATAATAAGGGCTGCTGAAGACAAGAGTAATACACTGTACTTGTCAGCATGGATGCTGAAATAGCTTTTAAAAGAAATGAATGACCCTGTTTGAGAGCAGTATTTATGAAGTTCATGTTCCCTGCCACATTCCTAAAATTGCTTTTTGTAATATGGATGGTTTCTAAGCCAGAGTTAAAGTAAATTAAGGGTAGTCTGATCCCTTTATTTTGACTAGGGGTACAAGACAGGGCTGTTCCCTGTAGTTTTATTTGCCCAGCATTTTGAGCCATTGGCAGCCACTACCAATCAGTTAAGTCTAAAAGGATATAGGATAAATGGAAAGGAGGTGAACATTTCACTGTATGCAGACAGCACACTATGACAAGTACAAGATCCTGAACAAGATGTGACACAATTTAGCTAGTTTACAGGGCACAGAATAAAGACAAAATCAATACGTCATTTGCCTTCAGCTCAAATGCTGATGGAGTATCCCCCATTGTGAGTATTATGTAAAATATCCAAGAGATTGGTTTGGAGCTAAATTACCTTTATCAATTGGCAAGATGCACTCAGAATATCTGAGAAAAGGTAAAGGTAGTAATAAAGAACTGGAAAATGTTCTAATGGAGTTGGAGCATGGATTCCTGGCAGTACATTTCATTGCGATCGTTCTTACACATTGTGCAGGTATTCCCAATGGGGTCCCACCAGTTTACAGGATTATTTCTTTTTATTTGATATTTTTATCTTTGTTTTCAGGGACAGGCTGACTGGCATTGAGACCTGGGAAGGAAAGCTCCTCAGTGATTATAGACATAAGTACAGAGAACATTGCAAAACACATACATAAAATAAAACTGGAGTTTTCATTGTATAAGGAGAAAAAAATGTGTACAGTTTTTACAATTGCAAAATACAGAAGCAATTTACTTTACATACATATATTAAAATATTGTGGCACTTTTTATTATGAATCATTATGTAAGTACATTAAAACTTTATGTACACCTTAGGATCTACAGTGGAAATGTCAAACATAGTATGTACTGAAGCTGAAAATATACAATTACTAGACATATCTGTTTAGAGATGAGTTAGAAATATGTTAGGATGCAATTAATTATGGTAAAATTGAAGTTTTCAGGAGTAAAGTCAATTGGTTAGAGTTTGTAGAGGAGATTGTAGTTTTTGATGTTAGTATGTTTGTTTTATAAAAAAACATTAGCATGCAGGAACATGAGACAGAGGTACAGAGATAAAAATGTTAAGTGCGGATGGGGGAAAGATGAACATATATGGGTTACAAGGAGGTTACCTATGTATAGGAGGGGGAAAGTGTGAGTAGTATTTATATACTATCCTGCAGCTTTGCAGGAGCACAGCCAGTTGTCTAATAAGTGTTTTTTCAGTGATGTTATAAATAAATTTAGTCTGTCTAGTTGTCTTAGTTTGAAGAGGATGCAGTTCCTGTTTTTGGAACATGATAAGAGTAAAGTGAATCATTGGCAGAATTATTTGATTTTGTGACGGAGAAAAGAGTTTTGTTGCTGGATCTGAGTGTTTTGGTTGTACTATAAGGATGTATTGTACCTTCTTGAGATGGACTGTTTTCAGGAAAGTATTGTAGTTTGTGGGCCGTAGTGAGTTGTGAGTAGTTAAGGTAGTGTGGAAGTTCAAGACAGTTAAGATCTTTTAAGGGTAAACAGTGGTGAGTCTTTTGTGGGGTCTTTGCAACACATTTTGCACTTTTACTGCAGGGCATTTCTAATTTGCTTTTTAGTCTAGAGTTGAGATTAATAATAATAGGTGATGCATAAAGTAGGCATGCTTTTGTTACTAATTTTCTAAGAAAAATGTTTGCCAGACAGGGTAGCCTAGTTTCCAATTTATTTATTTATTTATTTATTTATTTATTTATTTATTGATGACCTGAAGAAGGTGGTGCTCATATTTAAAATTATCATCAGTTCATATTCTGGGGAGTTTGGTGTTAGAAACACATTCTGTTTTTTGTGTTATTAGAACATAAAATTTGGAATGAGAGTTTTGTAATGGGTAAATAGCAATAGGTTTGTCTTTTGGGGGTTTATGAGTAGTTCTGAGTTATCTAAGTTATCTAGCCAGGATTCAGTGGATAAGAGGCCTGTTGTGTGATATTTTGCTGGGAAGATAATATCTGAGCAGATCAAATGAGTGTAGCTTCATCTGCATGTTGTACTGCGATTGCTTGTTTGGAGACAGAGTATAGATTGTCAATAAGGATATTAAAGAGAAGGGGTTCTAGAACTGGTCCCCAGAGGATGCCAACTGAGACTGGATGAAAATTGGAGTGCCAGCTTGTTTCCTATTAAATACATAGCAATGAAACCAAGTTAGGGTTTGAGCTTTCCTAGAGATGCAAATTCATAAAGACGTTTTTGGTGTGCTAATTTGTATTAAATGTTTTTGATAGGTCAAGGAAGATGGTTGACACTAGTTTGCCACTGTTTCAGAGTTCATTGATGGTGTTGGTAAAACTGAGGAGGGCAGTTGTAGTAGTAGTGCATCTATGGTGGGGCAAGAGGAATAACTGCCCTGGGAGCAAAATGTTGGGGGAGTACAATCAGCCAATCCCAATCTCTTGTTGATGCAATACTGGGTTTTAAAAGTCAGTATTGCATTTGTGGTCAAACCTGAGCACTGTAGCACTCCGTGTATGGCCTAAACTGTAGAAACTGCTTATTACATTGTAGCAAGCAGTTTACTACAGTTTAAAAATAAAAAAAATATATAAGCACTGTGGTGCTCCATGATGCAGGTAGGATATAAACTGTGGCAACTGTTTGCTACATTTGGGCAAGCAGTTTGCTTCAATTTAAAAAGAAGAATATTTTTAAACTAAAACATGAGTGCTGTAGTGCTCCATGGAGGCATGGTATGAACTTCAGCAACTATTTGCTACAATTTAAAAGAAGATTTTTAAAAATATATATGTTGAAGGGGGGTTGGTAGCAGGGCATAGAGACAGGACCTGAATGGTTGGGGGTGGGGTATTCATTTGGCCACCTGGCTGGTGTGCCAGTAGAAGGAATTTCCATAGTTTTTCTTCTTTTCAATGAAAGAGCTGGTGGGTGGTGTAGATCTAACTGTAATAAGCCAATCGCTTACAATGTAGTGAGTGGCTTATTACAGTGAAGTGCTTTTTTTTTCTATTCACTTGAAGGGCTGAGGGGATGGTGCACAAGTTCATAGTACCGATCCAGGGTGCTGGCTGAACCAGCTATGCTTCCGATGATAAGGTCAGAATCTGTGATGAGTGGGAAAGAGGAGGTTCTAGTCAGTTGGTATTTGATTAGTTGGGAGTGTATGCATTTTTTCTATGATCTTAGATAGTGGTTGGAGAATGGTATTTGGTCTGTAGTTGGCTAGATCAGTAGAGTTGCCACCTTTATGTAGAGGTATGATGCATGAGGTAAGATGTATGACATTTTCCAGATTTAGATGCATAATATTATATTCTTTTATTTCTCTGTTGATTAAAATGGGGATGGGGAATGCTATGGCTTCTGCTGCTAGTTTTAGATACTCTGCAGGCAATTTGTCAGCAGCTAGAGTGGCAGGTTTCGGTTTTTGTAAGTATTTTTTTTTTTTTATTGTTGAAGTGTGGGTAGTGCTAAGTATGAATTGTGAATAGTTTGTTTGGGGGTCTGGGATAGTGATAGTTGTTAAAGCATTTTATTTGGTGAGAGACAGGATTGAGTTTATGAAGTAGGAGTTCAAATGTTTTGCAATATTCTGTGGACTATTTGTTGCTCTGGGTGTGTGTTGAGGTTTGCCCTAATGTGAGTAATTGTTTTGTGGCTGCCAGAAGAGTTTAGAATTGTTTTGTAGGTCTTCAAAATATGTTTTTTTTTTTGTCATTAAGTATATCTTTTAGCTAGATTCCTTAGCTATCTATACTCTTATAGGGGGGTTGGGTTTTGTTTTACTTCCATGTTTTTCATGCATGATTCCGTTTTATGAAGAGTTGTTTGGTGCACTTTTGTTAACCAAGGTGCAGCTATTGATCTAACTCTTTTTGTTCTCAATGGGGTCAAATTCTTAAGTGTATTCAGGAAAAATTGGCTGAAATAAGTGACTGCTTTATCAAGTGGTAATGTTTTTAAGGAGCTCCAGTTACATTCATCTGAAGTAGAGATAAACCCCAGGATTCATGAAGCTCGACGCAAGGATGGCATTAGCCTTACGCCAACTGAGCGGCGTAGAGATGGCACAGCAGCACCACATGCATATTAATGAAGGCATGCTGCCGCAATGTCCACGTGCATAGGAAATGTGTGCGAGTGCAGGGGACCTGTCTAAGCACTGCACGGAGGCGTGAACATGTCGGCTGCAGATGCGCAACCTAAAATGCTGACTAGTACAGGCTGCCTCTAATAATAATAACTCCTGTCAGTGTCCGTGGATACTGAAATGTATGCAAAGCATGCAAGACAATTTTGTGAACACCAAAATAAAAAGTAAACACAAAGGCACATAGCTGAATATTGAGTCCCCGTCCCTCGAACAAATGACATTTAAAACCCCGTGCCTGTATTCCATTGTAATGTTGATTGTTATACCAAATGGAAGAAAAACGCAGCATGTTAGCATGCTGCTGCCATTTGCTAAGCCTAGCCCAATGGTTAGGGTTATCACCTGTCCCACATTGTGAGGGACAGTCCCCCTCTGGGCAGTTGTGTCTATACCAAAACCATTATAAATGTTAAATGTCCTGCGAGTGTAGGACATAATTATGTCCCATATTTTATGTAATAGTTCCATACAATACTTATTTCTGTATGTAAAATACCTAAATATTACAAGAAACAGAATACGCAATTAAACGAAACAGAATAAGCAACTAAACTGCTACAACAATAAGCTATCATTTAGGCATAAAACTAAAGTACTATCCTTTGTACTGACCATGGGTATGTGTTTGCCTGTAAAATCTGATGTGTGTCCCAAAAATGTCCCATTTTAGTCATATGAAAAGGTGGCAACCCTACCAATGGTCAGAGCATTCACTCAATATCTGCCCATTCGCGGCCCAAGTTGTCCTTGTCTGGACTGCCCAAAGATGAATGGATAATACCTGGGTCTACCTACCATGTCATGAAAGATAAGTATTTGCGTGTACCTATGTGCGTGAAGTACAGCATGTGGAAGATCAAAAATGCTAGGGTCATTCTCACAACCATATTGGTACCAGAGATATGTAGTGTATGCAATGTGTTCTGTTGACTGTGCCATGGGCCATCAACCAGAGAAGGGATGGATGGTGTGTGTGTGTAATACGGGTGCAGGGGGTGACGGGTAATGTAATAATTCGGCAAGGGGAGACTGGGTAGGATGCACAACAGGTGAACTGGAGGTGTACGAGGGAGCAGTGGGTGAATCAGAAAGAAAACCAAAGAACAAACATTCACATCTGCAATACAACCTGACAGGCCATACTGTAGAACACAATCCCACAAACATATGAACATTAAAATGTGCGATACATATGTACAGAAACATTACCGGCTCACACATAATGAGTCTGGCCTGAACTGAGCCATCCAACCGCAACACACCTGGATACATAATTGAATACCCATCATCCCCTCCACAGCACACCACCCTCCCTTTCTGAACGTCCACCAAAACTACCCATACTCGGGCTGCTAGCTTGGCGCAGCCATATCTGCACATAGTGACCCCTACTCATATCTAGTAGGCCGTCTCACCCTAGGCAGTCTCAGGATTGCAAACTATTTATCCCTTGCATGTATAACCCTACCTCATATTTGCAAAGCCAAAAGAATCAAGGTCATTGGTCTCCACAATTTTTGGATATCCCTCATGGGATAAGTATCTGTTCTAAACATTAGACTTGGTGTCACGACACGATGTCCAGTCCCATAGACATCTGGACACAAGTTGTATGAGCAGTAGTTGTCCACAACCCTGCTCAGTCTCCAGCCAGTCCTGCAGAACCTACGACCCGGGATTAAACACCTGACCATGATGAATGTCTCCCCACGTGCATTATCGGGAATATATACCTTTCATATTCACATAGTGGCAGTCGGATATAGGGTGATTAAGGTGCTTTAAAGCAGACATAAGTAGGGTTACCACCTGCCCCACCTTGAGAGGGACATTCCCTTTTTGGGCAGTTGTGTCCTGACCAAAAATAATAAAATGGCAAATGTCCTGAGATTGTAGGAAATAATTATGTCCCATATTTCATATAACAGTTGCATAAAATTGTTATTTCTGTATGTAAAATACCTAAATGTAACAAGAAACAGAATAAGCAACTAAACTACTACAAGAATAAGCTTTCATTTAGGCAAAAAAGTAAAGTTCTATCCTTTGTACTGACCGTGGGTATGTGTCGGCCTGTAAAATCTGATGTGTGTTCTGAAAATGCCCCACTTAGGCCATTTGAAAAGGTGGCAACCCTAGACGTAAGCGGGTATGCAAGCGTGTATGTGCAGCGGTAAGTGGCAGTGATTCAACAGTATGGGAAATGTAAATAAGCATGTAGGTGTATATGCATGTGTATGTACAGACCAATATATTTATATATATATATATATATATATATATATATATATATATATATATATATATATATATAAAATGAACATGGTCACAATATAGCAGTCATAATGAATGTGAAGGGAAACAGCAGCGGAACCCCCCCCCTGTAATATTTAGTGCTGTTATATCAGGTTGGCCACAGGTGAGCACACCTCTGCATCCCCAACCACAGGTAGGATGCTAAAAGTGGAACTAACTATGTCCCCGTGCTAAGTCTGACTTTCAACTAGGTACAGGGCAGTCCAGGTCCCCAGTCGGACAAGCCTAAACCCAGATGACCACATGAACACCCTGACAATCAAATACACGTATGTGCCAGGACTATAGGCTTTGGAGGTCTGAATATACTTTGAGTGAGTCAACATACGGCACGGGTCCAGAGCAGTAAGGAATGGCGCATGTATAGTAGTGCGGTTTCCTCAGCAGGAAAATGGATGCCTGCTGTGTAAGTGAAGTGTTGAGGCATGTGTTCGGGTAACTATTAACCATGGGTATATATATAAATGAAGCAGAACACCAGTAGTGTAGTGGTTAGAGCATCCACCTAACGAACAGGCATTCACGGTTCAAGTTCGACTATAGCACATATCATTTTCCTTGTGGAATGAATGTCACTCTGCTGTAAAGCCGACATTAAAACATGTAAAAGTGAACATGTGTATTGCATGAGACTATTAATCAAAGTGGTACTGTCATAATGAATAAGGCACAAGTAAGCACAAATAAGTGGCACTAAACATATGTAATGCACAGTAAGCATAGGCGAGTGCGCCTGTGCGGGTGTAAGCAGCGCCCAGCATAGGAAATGTATTTTTGTATGTACAGATTTAATATATATACATATATATAAATATATATATATATACACACACACACACACACACACACACACACACACACACACACACACGCGCATATATATGTGTGTATAGATATATATCTACATACATTAAATATATATATATATATATATATATATATATATATATATATATATATATATATATATATATATATGAAGAATGAATGTCGTAACAATAAAGCATACACAAGGGATGTGAAGGGAATCAAGAGCAAATATGGTATTATATAGTGCTGACAGCGTATGTCATAAAAAGCTGTCCAGGAATGAGCAGAGCACCGCTACTCACACCACAGGCAGGGTTTTACCAGTGGTAGTAACATCGTTGAATTGCTAAATCTACTTTACACACAGATGGAATGTAGTCCATGCTGGGACCACCAAAAATTGTAAAGTGCAAATTGCCGTAATCCATAACCTCAGGAAAGACATGTATGTGCAAATATTACATGGCGGGAGAGCCTGTGAAAACACGAGGCGGGACAAAATATGTGTAGGGCCGCAAATGCCCTGGAGAGGGCAATGTGTAAAGGTGTGTCATGGCTGCGATAACAAGTGGATAATGGATGTTACGCGTGTAAATTCAACACGGGTGGGGTGGAGGATCCAGGTGTGCCAGGGTTGGATGGCCCGGTTCTAATGGACCGCCCCGTGGAGGTCAGCTAGTTCGTAATAAGTATATATGCATACACACATGCAAACAATATGTTGAAGTATATTCTCTGTAACACTTGCATTCCATTTGTTGACATAAATAATAGGAATGTGCACATACAAACATCGACAGTAGATGGAATAATAGGCTGTTCAGAAGAGGGAAGGGACAAATCACACTGTATCACGTTCCAATTACCATCTGTAATCTGTACATGAGCGTATTGCGACTTCTGTCTGCTGTGTAACGTGCTAAATACTGATTACAAGACAACTGGAGTGAAGTGTCGTCATAATGAATAAGGCAGTAGTATGCTGGTGAAGCATATATAAACACCGTTACGCATGTGTAAGTGCGTATGAGCGGGGAATGTATTGGTTTGCAGACACACAGATATGTATATATACATATATATATATATATATATATATATATATATATATATATATATATATATATATACTGTACCAGCGTTGCTGTGGCTCAGTCTGGTTAAATGGAAAAGAAAGAAAAGAGAAAGCGCACGTTTCTAATATGTTTAATTTCACAATGATTGTGGGTATACAATATTTTTTGTTGTTCCATTGTCTGTGCAGATATAGAGATTGTCTGGTTTGCCGACTCTAGAACACACAACATATAATTTTCCATGTGAGAAGCAATCTGTGTGTAAATGTAAACCACACAATTCTAAAGATTGGCTCTGAGCTTTGTTGATGGTGATTGCAAATGCCAATCGAATTGGGAATGGCAATCTCTTAAATTGAAATGGCATATCCGTTGGAATCATAGGAATGTGAGGATTGAGAGCATCTTAACCTTTGAAAGGTCCTGTCAAGATTGTTGCTTCTATGACATTGCTCATTAATTTTTTTGCTGCAAGCCGGATGCAGTTGCAAAGCTTTGGCTGGTTGATATTTCGCAACATGATAATTGGCACACCGATTTTCAATTGCAGTACGTGCGGTGGCATCCCTGGCAGATCGCGTGAATTCAAAAATTCTGTTGGATAATTAACTGCTTCATCTGCTTCCATAACAGTGTCGACGGACTTGTATGTGACTGCCTCGCTTTGAATGTTAAACTGAATAATATTGTTAAGTTCGTAGACGTCTTTGTTCTTGGCCACAAGAATAGCTTGTTCAGTCAGCCAATTGTGATTCTTATAATTGGTTTGAATATTGGGAAATACTTTTTCAACCAATTCTTCTTTTGACATCACTAAATTGCAGAAGTTATGAGGCAATGAAATTCGTCCTGAGGTCAGATCAACCGGCACCTTTCCGTTCCCAATTTCCAGCAATTGATGTGAGAATATCTCAGCTGATCGATTGTTTTGCAGCTGGACACACATATTTGTAGTTAATTTTAACATCTTGACATGTTGCCACAAAGTAGAGTATTTCATGCAAGCATTTATTCCGTCCACTGGTGTCGATCAAGGAGAACGAAGCAGATCGGAAGCTGCAGAACGTGATCACCGTGCTCGCAACCGTGCATCCTCAAGTCTGGCTGCACATCGCTCCGCTGCTTCCTCAGCACGTATTTGAGCCATTCTTTGTCTGTTTCATTCATTTGCTGATGCCCATTCTTCCTCAGTTTGATTTGCAATTACTCGTCGCACTGCTTCTGCACCGCAAGTACAACGACCTAAGTTTGATCTTCTGCGAGGCATTATTTGTATGAACTAAAGCAGATCGATTGCACTGAAAAAGAAGTAAGAAAGTTATAACAAAAACATATAAAATTGCATATTTGTATACAAATATATAGAATCCATAGTAGGTATATAAAAACATGCGCATATTTGAATGCAATGTGTGACATCTATATAATAGTAGGTATATAAAAACACACACTTATTCGAATGCAACATTGTATGAAAATTTCAAAGCAATCGGTGAAGAACTTTCGGAGATTTAAGATTTTGAACAAACGAACATTTACATTTTTATTTATATAGGGGTGTGTGTGTGTGTGTGTGTGTGTGTGTGTGTGTGTGTGTGTGTGTGTGTGTGTGTGTGTGTGTGTGTGTGCGCGTAGATATATAGAGATATACAGCTATGATAGGAAAAAGCACACAGGAATGACATTTGTTCACAGGCTATGGCAATGGAAGTGAGGAGCCCAGGCAAGACACATGACAAACGCAGCATGCCCTTCCACCCCCCCACCCCCACAGCTGGACAAGGGAACTATACACGCAAGCAATGTAAAGTGTCCACTGCTCCCCAGACCACAGGCAGATTACACCCGGGGGGGGACACAGTAAACCCGTGGATTCTAATCATGGAACACATACTGGAGCGTCCCTTGCGGGACACCCCAAATATTGGCCAAACCATAGGAATGCGATAGATCATCCAGTTTGTCCACGGTGTATACAGACTCGGAATACAAGGGTGGGTAACCCAGATTACCCATGGGCCAAGACAATTTTATGAAATGGGTCCCGTGAAGTGGAGAGTGGACAGCATGTAGAGGTGTGTCCAGAACCCACCAGGTCCCAGGGTAAGGATGGGTGCTGTCGAGAAGGCGCGGGTGGGAGAATTATGGGTAGTTACTTATGGGTCTAGGTGTGCAGATGTTGGCTGATGTTGGCCAATATGGACAGCCCTAGGGATGCAAGCGAATGTGTTCATTGGGCAGAGGTGTCACCCAATGAGCAGCCACACCCACTGCGAGACCCACTAAAGCAAAGTGTAATCTATATGGCATGGAACGGAATACCCAGATGTAGACATATATAAGTAGAGCTATGTGTGTGTATATGTACCCATAGCGAGATAGAGATATACTTCTCCCTCACCATAGTACGAATGTATACATACAGAGAAAGAATACAGATACATACCCACATATGAATCTATACATATGCAGACAACCATAGACCCATATGTTGTTAAATCATATATATATATATATATATATATATATATATTTGTAAATATATATATATATATATATATATATATATATATATATATATATATATATATATATATATATTTACAAATTATATATATATATATATATATATATATATATATATATATATATATATATATATATATATATATATATATATATATATATATATATATATATATATATATATATATATATACAGCAAGATATGAATATACATGTATGCATACATGTGCAGATATATCTGTATATATTAATGTAAATTGATATATATATATGTTACAGTAAATATACACATGTATATACCTAGGATATGATACAGCAATTATGGGTAACATATGTTCAGTCCGGGCATATGCTGTTGGGAGGTCCAATAAACAAATGTCTACACCCTACCTCCATCCCCAGCTAGGCCAGTGAGACATACAGACACGCAATAAAGGTAAATACACCACTGCTTCCCAGACCACCGGCAGGAAACTACCAGTGGGAGAGATCTGCAAGGTCTACACTTGTAACATGGACAGTGATGTCCCTTGTGGGACACCAAAAATTAAGTGATGGGAGCCAGGTCCTGTAATGATTGATGTGACCAGGCTGTAGATGTACACGGACCAGTAGGTTGTGCAATCTTGATAACACATGGGCTGACACAACGTACAACATGTGTCCCGACACAGGGAAAGTGGGCAGTGTGTAGGGGTGTGTTTATACCCCACCTGTGCCTACAGTAAGGATGTGTGGCAGGTAGGGGAACTATGGGTATGTGATTATGGGCCTAGGCGTGCAGGTGTTGGCTGGCAGAGCCATATTAGGACCACCCCATGGATGTAAGTAATATTCCGATGTGGGTATAGCAGATGCCCATACCTCCCAAACCTTAAGAGCACATCCACTGGATAGTCCATAAACCATTGGGGGAACACATAGGGACCATATCATTGAACTGTCCCTGATTACCAGGGATGTCCATGATTACAAATCAGAATCTAACTCTGTCCCAACTAAACCCTCCTAGAACTAGTCATATTAGGAGGAAAGGTGGCGGAATACATGTAAATAATGACAACATGTTGTTGTTGTGTCTTTCGACTTTTCCCAGTTAGGGGTCACCACAGCAGAACTCCGGTCCGCTAATGATTGGCAGTAGATTTTTACGTGCCGAGTTGCCAGCCGTGATGCACAACCTTCAACGAAGGTACACCCATTCACGCATGTCTCCACACAGAAGACGCTCTAGCTGAGAATCGAACAGGACAACGTCTAACTGTGAGGTGACAACGCTACCGCAGCACCACCACCGCAGTAAATAATGACAACATGTAAGAGTCATAAACAGCATGTACCTCAGACAATGTGTATGAATACATATGCTCTGGGTCTGTCAATGTGTCAGGTTAATAGCGCCAAACTTCTAAATGTGTTCCTGAGGTTGTTATGCAGTGTCCCTGATTCAGTGTTCATTCTTTCCCATTCGTATGAGAGGTCTGCTAGTGAGAGAAAGCGCATATTCCGCCGACTACCTTAGAAAGATGATAGAATAATAGGTTTGGGGTTACCACCTGTCCACCTTTGTGAGGGACACTCCTCTTTGGGCAGTTGTGCCCTGCAAAATAATTGTAATTATGGCAAATGTCCTGTGATTTAGGACAAAGATTTCCTATATTGTCTGTAGTAGTTGCATAAAACAATTATTTTGTATCTGAAACACTTAAATGTTATAAGAAACAGTATAAGCAACTATAATGCTACAAGAATAACCTTTTATTTAGGCAAAACAGTGAAGTACTCTCCTTTGTACTGGCTGTGGGTATGTTTTGCCCTGCAAAATCTGATGCCTCTACATAAAGGTCCTTATAGGGTTGCCACGTTTTCAAATGCCCAAAGTGGGACATGTTCTGTAGAAATGTCAGGATTTCCAGGACAAAACATACCTACAGCCGTGCATAGTACAGAAATGTATTTATCTGCACAAATAACAGCTTATTCTAGTAACATTTGAATTGCTTATGCTACTTCACATAACATATAGAGTTTCATATATAAAATAACTGTTTTATGCAACTATTAAAGAAACATAGTATATAATTTTATCCAGTAATCTCAAGACATTTGCTATGTCTTGATTATTTTCGCAGGACACAACTGCCTAAAGAGGGACTGTCCCTCGCAAATTGGGCCAGGTGTTAACCCTAAAGTCCCACCTTGGCCAACTGAAAAGGTGGCAAACCATAATAGGTATGTGGTAGCATAACTCGGCTGACGGATGTGGCTCCCAAAACCCAATTACTTTTCTGTATTGAAGAGTCTCAGTTCCCATGTATCAGCCAGACGGGAGCAGGTTGTATGAGGAACACACAAATATGATTAATTCACTGGACATGCCACCGATTCCGTACAGTCGAATGCCATGCCGTCGCCTAATGGGCAGCCATTTCTGATACTGTAGTCATGTAGTCTGATGTAATAGGCATCACAAGGTAATATTGTGGTCCTCGCTCCCACCTAGGGGTGTGAGTGTCAGATGCAAGCACCAATGTTGGTGCATTTGCAAGTGCGGGAGCGAGCGGGTGTAAGCCTGTTTGGTTACCAGTATGTGAGTATTGCACTGGTAAAGCAATGTAGAGGCTAACCGAGTGTAAGAAGCTGTAACCAGAGGTCAACAGTGCTCAACACCACTCAAACCCACGCATACCCTCTCCCAACTGCTTTAATGTGCCTTACTCCCTCCGTATCCAATAATGGCCTTGTTCTGCCCTGCAACCAAATAAACATCCTCTGTAAGGCTCAGAACCAGGACCCTGTACACACAGCTAATATGAATTACCAATACGCCATAGCAGATATACAGACAACGGACAGTACCATAAACATATCATACAGCGCAGTCATTCAACAGTATAAGAATGTATCCCATCATGTAGATGTATATGTGAGTGTTTATGTCCAGCATATAGGTACATACATATATAGAGATATATCAGGAACATACCATGTGGCAACAAAGCATTACAAATGAATGAAATGGGAAACACCAGCGACACCTGTATTATGCAGTGGTGTTGTTCTATGTGATCTCAAGACTGCCTCAGACAGACATGTGTCAGTCATACACGCAAATAGTTGTACATTGGCCGTATAAATCACTCTGTGCATGTAATGCACATTAACACAACAGTACCTGTTCAATCATTATGTGTGAACAGTACTCTTGCAAGATGCTGCGTGCAACATCATCATCATGATAACGGTAAATGGGGTAACCATAGAGGGACCTGTAGTGTTGTGTGTACAATGGGGTCATCCTCATCACATGTACCTGGACCATTTATGAGTGATGTGCATACCAGGATCGTGCGCCTGAGGGACAGGAGTGAGAATAACAGGAGTATGTTGTGATGCATATTACAAGGGTTACATGTGTCCAGTGGGCACATGTGTGAAATGGACAGCTACATATAGGGAAGATGTTGTCCTAGGAGACGATTGGCCTTATGTTTCCGTAGGTGAGGGTCAGATGTAGGGGAAGGAGTGTAGGTATGGCCATGGAGGATAGGTAGGGCAGGATCACAGACATGACAGCATACAGGTTTGGTATATGACACATGGGAGGATACACCCCGGACAGGGATGGGTGTTCGGCATTCACAAGGCCATGGGAACAGTGGGATGCAGGTCCCCAGCCATGGGCAGCTGCCACTGCACCTAAACAGCTGCAAAGGAGGCAGTGCTGGGGGCTGTCCAGAATGGGCAGCATCACCCTGTAAATGTGACTCCGCCTTTGAGCTTACGTATCTGGCTTCGAAACCCCTTAGTGAGCCCCCAACACAACACATCCAGGACTGCACGACAGCAGACATGTACCTGTCTGGTCCTGCTCCCAGGGGGGACATGCTCCAACCTCAGTAGGTGGTGCAGAGCCAACAGAGGCTGATGTCCAAGGCTGGGCCCCAGATGTGCCAGTGCCCTGTGCCATGGTCAGCTGAAGTGGGACAGGAGGTTCTGCCGGGACCTCCCAACCCATTCAGCCTATGGTGTTGCAGTTAAAACCCACATATGGCTTAGTGATAGGCACCAGCATACAGGATTACCTACAACAGTATGCATAGATATCACCATCAACCCAACACAATAGATGGTATACATTTGCAGAGGGAGCACAACACATGCATATATACTGCATGCCGTCTGTACAATGTGTAGTAGACATGTGACCGCAGCTATGAACAGTTGCCCATTATTGGCTTGTCACTGGGAACCCCAGACAGTGTCTGTCATACCACTGTCACATGTGACACATGTCCAGTCAGGGATGCGATGGCAGTAACACATCCCTATCATCATGTACTGCCTGCAATCCTCACACTATGCTTCTGCTGTGCACTGATGTGTGTTCAGTGTGTAACACAGGAAACAAATGGTTGCACACACTGACCAGTTCACAGATGGCCCTACAGATGGGGGTCCCTCATGAACAGAGTACTGTCATGTCTGTATTATAACATGCAGAATCGCCATTACCACACACATGTTAAACAGGCAGTAGTCTCAATGCAGCATAGCTACACTTACATGCTGTAGTCATGTGTGGCACATCACCCTCCTGTCTTTAGGCTATTTCCCACTGTGTAAAATGTTTGAGGTACATCCAGATATCATCTGTGATGTCATGTCAGAACACCACATCCAGGTACCACTCACAGCGACTGTCATGGCCAAATACAAACATGTTTTCCCTAGATAATGTACTGTGTTTATCATGTGAATGGCTATGGGAACACCATCACAGCTGTTCCACATGCAGTCAGCTAGAGGAGGACTGCAATAGGTGCAGAGGCCATCACCTGACCATGTCCATCACTTACAATCCACATGCAGCTGCTGTGCAATTGTACTCCTTCACATCCACCAGAGAGTGTGTGGGTGGGACAGGCAAAGTACAACAGGAAAGGGCTTGGAGACTTAACCCTAAGCATCGTCTGCCATACGCCTAACAGTACGGGGATCAAACCCTTGACTTGACTACTCATTACTATTACATGTGCGTGACGTTACTACATGTGCCACAAAGGCGACATGTTGCTGTGCTGTAAGAACATATATGTGTGTAGGTGGGTGACATCTGCAACAGAGATATAGTAGGCATACATTAGGTGTGGCACACATGGCTGTCCACGTGAATGTATGCAATTGTCACCTCAACCACACTCTCTAATGGACATGCATTGACACTCTTTGCCAGGGCCACAAATACACAACCTAACTACTTAGTTTGCCACACTGCAGTAATGCACAGGACTACACACACCACAGGGGATATCTGGAGGTTCTATGGGCTAGGGCATATGAAAGTGTTTGACATCTGTTGGTATGCCAATGAGGGTTATACTGGTAGTGACTGTGGTTGGGAGCATCACAACCCACACGTAGACACAAGGTGCCAGTACTGGCATGCATGTATGCATTGCTTCATGGGTGTGTAGTGGTTGGCTGTGCAAGATGGCTGTACAAGGCTGGGTGAGGGGTAATCCTTGGCATCACATCACCCGATAATGGTGTGCAGTGCAAGGATGTAGTGTCTGCAATGTCCCACACAGATGGGTACTGCATGATCTGCCCTGACATCCTGGTTACCAATGTGTATGGCCATAGCTTTGCAATGCATGCCATGTCTGTGTTTGATAGTCCTTCACATGGACATTGCCTGTGATGTGCATGTCCCACAATACTGTACAGTGACATGTACAGATGTACCTGGTTTGGCAGGCACATGTTGTGTACACAGCCTGTTATCCCCTGATATGCCAATACTGGCCTGGTGTGGCAAAACCTGCTTATAGTGAGCAGGTTGACCCTGCATCTGCATTGATAGTATGATACAGGTATTCTGTGGTGTCAGTGGCATGGGTCCATACAGGGCACATATGTACAGCATTGTATGGTCTCTGTGGATCACATTTGATGGCACCACATATGTTGCAGGCATCCAGTGTGGAACATAGTGAAGGCACAATGTCCGCATATAAGTGTCTATTGTACCACTATACAGGGTGCCATGTCCTCTGCAGGCCACTGCATACACACCATGCCTACTATCTGTCATCAATGTGCATGGTACTAGCAACATAGCGGGATATCCTAGGCAAGTTTGTTTGTGCATGGCACATGGGTGCAGGACATATACCGGGTACTAGTAGGGTTGCATACTTTGTTCACCAGGCCTTTTACCAGATGTAGGGGTATGGCTTGCCAACACAGTCCTGTGGCTGACTGACAGCTGTAATCCTTGTGAGGTGGCCAATGTGTCATAAGACGGACACCATATAGGAAAACTACAAAATCCGCTCCCCAACATGTCCACTGGTAAGACACTCACAGCCACCTCTACACAGGCTCTGACAGACAAACACACCATTGCCATGTCCTGTATACAAACCCCTACCTACCGTATCACACTGCAGCAATATGCTTTTAGGACACATGCTATGGCGAATACTGGGTTGCAGCACACCTACAGGTGTATACCTAGGCGGGTGACAACAGCAGGAATGACAAAGGTGGTCATGTGATTTGTACAGAGAGTGCATACTCTCCAAAGCACTGTACTTGTCTCACGTAGGCAGACACACACACACTTGGCATGTCTGGGATTAGAACACCGACCTAAGTACTTTAGCACACTACAACATTACGCAGTTACACAATGCGCTACCCAGATTATTGGGTTACAGTACTCCCAGAGGTGTATTTCTAGGTTGGTGACATCATCAGCCTTGCCAAAGGTGGGTATAGGAATGGTATGGAATGTGAGCAGTCTAAAAGCATTATTCACTTCTTAGGCAGACAGGGACAAACACACACACACACACACTTGATAAGTCTGGGATTAGAACACTGACCTAACTACTTTATTACACTACAGCATTATGCAGTTACAGAATGCACTACCGAGCTTACTGGGACACAGCACTCCCAGAGGTGTATTTGTAGGTGGGTGACATCATCAGCCTTGCCAAAGGTGCGAATAGGAATTGTATGGAGTGTGATCAGTCTAAAAGCATTATTCAGTCCTCAGGCATACGGGGACAAACACATACACACACACACACACACTTGGCATGTCTGGGATTAGAACACCGACCTAAGTACTTTAGCACACTACAGCATTACGCAGTTATAGAATGCACTACCGAGCTTACTGGGACACAGCACTCCCAGAGGTGTATTTGTAGGTGGGTGACATCATCAGCCTTGCCAAAAGTGCGTATAAGAATTGTATGGAGTGTGATCAGTCTAAAAGCATTATTCAGTCCTCAGGCAGATGGGGACAAACACATACACACACACACACACACACACACACACACACACACACACACACACACACACACACACTTGGCAAGTCTAGGACTAGAACACCGACCTAACTACTTTATTACACTACAGCATTACGCAGTTACAGAATGCACTACCGAGATTATTGGGACACAGCACTCCCAGAGGTTATTTTGTAGGTGGGTGACATCATCAGCCTTGCCAAAGGTGGGTATAAGAATTGTATGGAGTGTGAGCAGTCTAAAAGCATTATTCAGTCCTCAGGCAGATGGGGACAAACACACACACATACAACACACACATGCCAGTGGTGGGAACGGAACACCTGCCTATCTACAGATCACTATTACAATACTACATAGTTATGAGTCACGCCACACAGACTACACATTTCAAGGCTGTCATCATGACATTCTAGGAATGTGGACATCAACAGGGATGCTGACAGTTAAGATGTACATACCTGTGAACCTGTGTGTTTAAAGTAGGAATCCATCCTGACCTGAAGTATGCCCATCTGTGGAATGGATGACTACTATCACTATACAGGGTTACAATGGCCATGCCCATACACAGAGGCAAATAACCGACACAAGGTGTCACTGGGCATGCTCATACACTTAGTAGCACAGGGCTGTCTGGGATGCACTCTGATTCTTGTCTGGGATGCACTCTGATTCTAAACACGGAAGGCCACAGTAGCCATGCTATTACAGTTAGATGTAAAGAACACATTGTAATGGGCTCTGGTGTTAGTAGTTGTCATTGTTAGCAGGAACGCTGCTCTACATATATCTGACACCGGTCTTTTGCACAACTTCTGCTGCTGTCCGTCACCTTAGATGCACCATCCTATACCAAGCACAATACCACCATTTGCAGTGATGTCTTGCTAGGAGTGCAAACTGCTTGACCAACACAATGTCCTGCTGTAAGTACGAGGTTGTCCAGTGTTTGTCATTCTGTGATGACATGACTGACAGTAGACAGGCCTTTGACACATATCACATGCATCCATGATTCAAGGGAGTGAGGATAATACCCAAGTCGCATTCACCCATATAGTGCCATTCCAAGGCAAATGTCCTAAACACAGGATAACACCCTGACACCTAGAGGACAACTGCATTGTATGCTTATGCTAACCAGTGCTAGATGTGTAGCGCCCATAATCACAGCTGCTCACTATAGATCCAGCAATGAGGAGTACTAACATCTGTGCAGTGAGGAACACCTGGCTGAAGGCTCTGTAGTGCACAATAGCACTACAACCATATACCTCAGAACCAGACATGTGGGCCATAACACAGTAATGGACCGCTTCAGGTGGTGGTGTCCTGACATACATAGAGGCCACTCACATGTACTGACTGTACCCCCATGAAAGGCATCACAGATAAGTCAGGTGCAGGGCAGTGTCAAATGCTGCATTCTAGGATGTAAACCTCAGACACCACCAAGCCCTCAGACCACCAACACACATCCATACATGTTGTAGGACATATAAGAGTACACCACTATGTGGCCCTTGACCAGTGGACTGTACCAAGCTCTACATCAACTGTAGAGAGTACCCATGTACTGACACAGTTGCATCATGTATTATGCAATGCAATGATACCACTGTCTGTAACCAGGTCAGCTGTACACATACCAGGGGCCCTCGGTTATTTACAGCATTAGCAAATGACTGTTGCTGCACACCAGTGCACACTCTCATGTTTGGATATGACATACATGTACCTGCCCTGGATATGTACATGCCACACACACATACACAACATACATGTAAATAGCATAGCTATTGTTGTCCTTTGTGCAGACAGGTGGCTACAGCCATTACACACATGCACATGGAATGTAGGTCCATGGCTGCTGAATGCTAACAGTACATAAGGTGTGATATCAATGTTGACAGAGGTAACATTCCCTCTGTACCGGTCACCCATTACACCTATCATATCATACAACAGTCCATGTGTCATGAATGTCATTACACATGTCCACCAATTGCAATGCCCACAAACATGCCAAAATGACAGGATTGTAGGACCTACACACATGTACATGTAGTGGTTTGCGTTCAGATACCATGCGTGTGCAGTTGCTGATGTATGCAGGCGACGTGTATCTTAATACATCATGCAGTTGCAATGCAGCCTCAACATTGCCAACTGTATAGGGTGATATGTTGAATGTATGGAAAGATGTACCTCAGGTATGGACAGATGTGTGGAAATAACTAAGTGGTGGGGCATCTTTGCAGATGGATGTTTGCTGAGAACAGCTCACAGGTGTGAAACAAGTGGTCCTACAATAACCTGTGTAACCGATAAGCAATGGTTTTGTTAATTAAAGGACATAACACACAACATAGACAGTGGTCAGGGTGACACCGAAGGTAAATCACTTGACACCTGTAACAGTTAAGACCTCCCATGTGCATATATCAGCACTGTTGCCAAAGGAAGCATCAGTACACTTTGTAGCATGTGCAATACTGCTGTAAGTCTGTCATACATATCATGAGCTAGGCAGGTGTTTGATTCACACTACTGGCATGTGTGGTTTCATGTGTGCCCATATATGTCATGTATGGTGGGAATACATCTCAATTGTTACTCACTCTCCTGTACACTAGTGTAGACATCTGTACAGACAGCAATGTAAAAAGCAGGACATAGGCAGGGGCGTGTGTCTCACACATGTGAGGTATCTGTATGTGCGTGACATAGGTGTAATCAGTAGTGAATGCCACAGTGTGTGTATGTGTGTGTGTGTGTGTGTGTGTGTGTGTGTGTGTGTGTGTGTGTGTGTGTGTGTGTGTGTGTATGGCTGTCTGGTCCCTGTAGTGAGGATGTATATTACCATACTGAACTGATAAGACCCCTCCCCCCATCCAGGCGATGCAATCTACTATCCGTGATGATGTCCCCAATCTTAGGCCATACTGACTTCCTGTACATGTGTATTCTCTGTGGCACGTCATGTAGGTGCACAGTAATGTAATGATGATTTGCACATAGACAGGGGTCCTCGCCTCAACAGTAGCAACTGTGTGTGAATGTGTGTTACTGTGTCGGTGAATCTGTGAGTGTATGTTACTGTGTCACTAAATACATGTGTGTCAATACCTGAGTGTGTGGGTGCAGTTGTGTGTTGGCATCCTGTCATGGGAATGTGTATTACTGCTTCCCAATGAGGCATCACACTTCCCACTGGCCTCTACCCTTGTAATCAGCTAGACCGCTCTCTTACCTCACCACTTCATGTAACTTTACCTGTGATGTCACCCAGTATGGATGTCACGTCTGTAGCCACAGTAGCTTAATACACAGCTATCATGCTCTTGGATCAGTAGACGTGTTTGGAATGTGGGACATTCTCACTATGTGGCAGCTACACGATGCATGGTGGTATATTCATACATACCTGTGAGTAGTCCAAATTGACATATGGGACACTAACTGCAAACACTGACATCCACTGGCACGTGCAATTAGACCTGAAGGAGGAAAGCAGAACATCATGACCAACATGCAGTTACTGTTGTTACACAAGACACATACTGTTAACAGTACAAAATGCATTGTACACCTGTAGTACATGGTATGTCTGCTGCCTGTCAACAGTACTCAACAATTGTAAACTACACTTATCTTCCTAGACTGTTCACCCTGTGCATCAGACCATATGAGCATGTCCCTGCCCCGATGGTGTGGATGTCAGAGATGTGACACAGGCATCATCATATGCACAGGGTGATAATGTTTGCTAGAGGCCTAGGCTGCACCATTGGATGACATCATGTGTGTGGGTTAGGGCCTTTGATCTAATTGGGCGTGTGTGGAAGTTATGCATGTGTGTGTTGCATTGCCCTACATATGTTTCCGGTATGTGCGTGTATGTATACACACAGTTCTGGCATGTCTCTGGCCTACACAGGGGTATTATTGACAGCTGCAGACTGTACAGGCCAGGTTTTACAGTTCACAGTGTCCGGCCATGGACATGTGACCTGTGCCTGCCAGGGGTTGCACGGGCACTACCAGGCAGAGGTGCAGATTGGGTACTGTCTGATGACACTTGTCCACTGGAACCGTGTCCCTGTTGGGACAGTCCAGGGCCATGTGCAAGTGGCCTGCTGTGTCGTGGTGTGGATAGCACAGCACCAGCTGCACTGCTGCTGCTACCGCCATTATGGGAGTGAACATGTGAGGTAGCTCATTCATGTAGACCTGAAACAGGTGATGTAGCAGGCCTACGTCCAAGTGCCTGACACCTCACTCCTACCAGATGTTCCAACACAGACAGCTCACGCTCGCGGATTGTCATGCCACAGTCAAGGACTCCAACCATGTCACCCAACCATCTATCCAAAGCTTCAGCAGTCTGCTGTTGAGCATTTACCTTTGCCTGGATGTTGTTGTTTAAAGAATGGACAGCAGTCCTATGAAGCCTCTGATCTTTTCCGTTGTGCCATTCAGCACATGCCTGTGCCTCCATTACAGCCTGAAACATGCATCTGGTGACACCAGCTGCTACGCTCTGTCTTGCAGGGGCATGTTGGCCAGAGGTCCTCCTACGAGCAGCACTGGCCACGTGCCTGTGTGGGGCACCACCAGTCAGTTGGCTGACACCATGGTGTACAGGCACACATTCCATAGCCCACACACTTTCCTGTTCCAAGCTACCACACACCAACTGTCCTTCCTCTATGGCCACTGGTGAGTGGGTATGTGTAGGCATGGGATCTGTGTGTGGGGATGAGGGGGATATAGGTGGAATGGCAACCAATGGCACAGATTCAGCCCCTGACAAACCTGCCTGTGCCTCAATCATACGTTCATCATCACTGCTAGAGTCTGTGGGGACACTAACATCAGAGGGACCACAGGAGGGCAATGCACCTACATCACCTGTGAGGGGCAGACAAGAACTGTACATTACAATCTATACAATAGACACAGACACACACACAGACACACATGCTATGGCACCCAATGTGCACATGATATGACAGAAGGCATGAAACATGCATGTGATACACCAGATGGCATGCAGCACAGACAATAATAGTGGTAGTTATCATACATCCCTGGGTTGCACACAACAGCATGCATGTGTCATAGCAGAAGGCATGCAAATTACACAATCATAGTAGTAGTTAGCATACATCCCTGTGTTACACCATGTAGACCAGCACAGGCTAACAGTACACTTGCCTGATGTGTGGCATATGACCTTGATAATCACATGTAGTATGACATGTGATCTACTGATGTGTGCAATGACATGCATACATGTTTAACACAATGGTGTCCTGTCAAATATACAGTGGGGTAATGGTGTCCCAATGCAGTGTTGTCTGTCCACCCTACAGATATACTGCACATTTAGCTGATGTGCATGGCCATTGCAGGGAATCATGAGGCATCTCTATTGCTATACAGTGTGAGTTACAGACACAGTTCATAGCCATGACTGTATTCAGGTACAATACATATATACTGTAGAATGTGACACACGTCACTGAGGTGTATACACACTAAACCATGATGTAGAATGTGTGACACAGGTCACTGAAGGGTATACGTTTGACACCCCTGCACATCTGCAACCATATTGCTGCTGCCTGGCAACTATGGCCAAACATGGCGAACATGTCGGTACACCATGTCCCACATGATATCTGTGTACCACACACACACACACACACACACACACACACACACACACACACACACACACACACACACACACACACACACACACACACACACACACACACACACACACACACTCACACATGAGGAGCAAGTATGACATTGATGCCCGACACCAGCAAGGGGAATGTACTGTATCTGTGGGCTGATGTGGATACTGTACAAGTGACTGCTGTCATGTTGTGACACACTCAAGATGTTCAACACATCTTATGTGGTGGATTGATGTCATGCCTACACAAGATGTGCACAGGCCGGTAGGATGTCTAGTGTTCCACATCTGCAATATAACCATTACACAAAGGCCACAGTTGGACCATGTGTAGCCATTGTACGACAGGGTGTACACACAAGCACATCACTTCTACTGTGTGTGTTGCTTCATGTCTCTGGCTATCCTCCATGGCCATGTATGTAAATGTGTTGGCCAAATTATTGTGATGGGCATCTATTTCACATGTCTGTGTTGTCCCATATGACATACACCCATAGATGTCATATGCTCCACTGACAACAGGGTTATGCAGAGAAAGGGTGGTATGTGTGGTATGTGGGATATGTTTTTCAGGATAGTTAGGCAGTGTTGCAGCCAGGCCACTAGATGCCATGGATATGTCAAGATAGCACATCACATTGTGTGACATTCATAGCAGGGCTATGATCCACACCAGTGAATCCTGTGGGCTGGCCATACTCCAGCTCACTGTGTAGTACTGTTTGTATTCCCCACATGTGTTGTTCTGATCTGTAGTACATGTCCTTACAGTGAACAGCACCTCCCCCATTGTATGCACAGCTATCCACACATCTGGCAATGACAGTTTGTGAAGATTCATGTCAGTGATTCACATAGTTTGCAAGTGTTTCACATGGGTAGCCATTGTGATGCATTGCAGGTCCAACCTGTATATTGTGACAGGACCATACATTATATGTACATGTGGTAAATGGCCACATGGCAGATAGATCTATGCATTACAATGTCTGATAAATAATAACAGTCCAACCTGCAATGGGCTGCTGTCACAGCAGAATGCCAGAGGTACCTAAATAGGAGTAACATAGCAGTATGAGCATTATCCATGCCTGTATGATAGCTACAGGGTGCAATGTGCATGTTAACACATACACCAGTACATTAGACTATACTATGGTGTATGCACATGTGTGCATACACAGAGTAGCATACTATAGTATGCAGCACGTGTGTATACATGCCTTGCATATGATGTTACATTACATATTGTACAGTGGTACATGCAACTATATGGAATATAGTTGTTATAGGTGCAGTAGTGACTTACCAAGCAACTCCAGGCTCGGTGGTTGAGAGATACCCACCTCCACAATATCAGCTAAGGCTTGTGGATGTTGTTCTGCAGGTGTCCCCAATTTGGCCAGTAGCTCCTCGGTACGTGTGAGTGGGGGCTGGGTTGGTGGTCCACCACCTTTTGCACCTTGTTCCCTGGTGATTGCATTCACACACTGCTTCGCCTGTCTAATGAGGTTTGTACAGTGTCTGCGCACCTGCTGGTATGTGCGGTTGTGGCCACCAACATCATTAACCCTCCTGCAAAGTTCCATCTACAGGGCATCCCGCTGCTGTGCATCCTGTGACACATGGCTGAGCAGGATATCATGATTGTCATGTAGGTATGGGATGAGGGTCTCATCCTCCAAGCGGTTATAAGGGGGTAGCCTTGCACGCGGCATACCTGGAAGACATAATGATGGAGACAGGTCACAGTAACTCACAGAGACATACAGAGCTACAGCTGAACATACATGTGTATCACCTTTCTTACGATTAAATAGTTGTCTTTGCAAATCTACATGACACTGACACCACTGACATTTTTGTGTCATATACATGTGACACTCAATAGTGAGTGGATATTATCACCATATATATGTGTGTGTCACCTGATTACATTGCTCAAACTCCATGTGGATGCTGTATTGATGTGGGCATGTCTGTTTGCCTGTACTAGTGTTCTTACCTATCAGCACATGGCTGGCTGTGTCCACATTAATGCAGTCGACCTTGATACTGTGTATATGTCACATATAAAGACTTACACTGCCTTAACGGACATGACCTGTGACCCTGCAGACTTGCTCACGGAAGGTTTTACACGTATGTGTTCTGCCATATACATCTACATGGCACTGTACAGCAATTCAACATCCTGCCATGTATCACCTGTGTTGCACATGTGATACACATGGGACACTGGCTAGCCAGAAGGTATTTAAAGGGATGGATATCAACTATAGCATGTACAGTCAAAGTCAACTAGTAGGCTATATGCCCTGGGCCATGTATGAATCTAGGAAGAAAGGTTACCTGGCTGTAGCCGACAGGCGGGTCTATGGGGCCAGGTGGAGTGCGACATAACTGAGCCACAGGGTTAAAGATATATTTACCATGCGGTCATCACACAATGTTTGAGAGGGAGGGGTGATGTGCAGCTTTTCTGGACAGGAATGCATAGTATGGCAGGACTATGTAAAGTGTATGGGACAAGGATCTGTCCAGCATGTGGTGATTTTAGTACTAGGAAGGTGGATGTCCATGAAGTATGTGTTTAAGATCAGGACTGGGTTGGACATGGATTTATTCAGGGTATTCAGGGTATGCATCATGCTACATAGTGGAGATGGGGAATGGGAAGGCTGGTGTAGGCCATCTGAACATGGCCAATACCCCTTAAAGGAAATATGTGATCTGATATGGGTCACTTGAGTGTTGTGTATGGCTGGACAATGATCTCTATATTCATAGATGGCATCCTGTCATGATTAGGGTTGCCACATATGACTACCTGACAGATGTGGTGGCGTAGCTATCACAGGAAAGACAACTGACCAGCTGCATCCCTTACACACAGTGTCCATTATTTTGACCGCTGCCTAGGTGGTAGTTCATGGGTACAGTGTTATTAACATAAGGGTGACAATGTAGTATGTAGCTGTCAGATTGTGGCCATATGTCACACACATCTCACCCACAAAGCCCCTTCTGTATGCTGTCTACAACACTCTGAGTCGGCTATTGCTCTTAGGTCATAGTCATTCGCATACTTCAATAGGCAGATGCCTTCTGTTAGTCTGTGTGGTATGGACTACAATGAGGGGGAATACAGTTAATTAACCCTGTCTTACTGTAGCTGGCACTGGTGTGATGTGCATGTATTATTCAGACACCTTCTGTAGTGTGGGTTCTTCCAGCAGTCCCGTTGCAAAACACTCCTGTGACATAGGAATGTACATCTAGTATAGAGAGTGTAGGTGGAACACAGTATGGGTGATGATGTCCTATGACCTGGCAAGGTTATGATATGCAGTGTGAAATCAACCTTGCTGTCATCTACATCTGTGCTGCTGACATCAAATAATTTGATCAAGGTTCATGGCCTTTCAGACCAGACTCAGCAGGATAGTAGTGCAGTACTTCCCATTATCAGTAGTGTCTCCCCCTTTGTGGGTTGTGATACCTGTTGGTGTGCACCATTCAGTGTGTACACAGCCTGACATGAAGCTATGTTTTACATGATGTGTATGTGGAGAGTAACTTGTTTTGCCATATGTGTATGATGCAACCTGGGATGTGGACAGGTCCTATGCAGCCTGAGTGCAGCTTGTACCTGCATAGTTGTGGGTACAGGGGCTCTGTGGTGTACATGGATATATGATTGTGTACCTGTTCGGGGGGGGGACAGTGTGTTTATGTTATCCAGGACCCTATCTGGATTGCTTATTCATGCTCAGCACTTGTTCAGAACTTCTAAGCACTATGTAAGCTACTAATTACTATAGCATTCAATCTTCCTTATTACCTAGAGGTAAACAGGTTTTGTACATTCTTTTCTCACTTGCTTAGAGTAAAATAGCTCTTGAACTCACTTTCTTCACTTATCTATGGGAAATTAGTTTTATATTCAGGCATGTACAAGGGTCAGCTGCCAGTGTTCTCTCCTGTCTATCTGATGAATCTGGACATCTTGAGGCAATGTAGACATTGCCTCATGTACACAGACAACCATCTCCGCCTACCACCCAACACTACAACCTGTGAGAGATGCACATATCTAGCCAAGCTGGAGGTAAAGCTCTCTCCAACCAAGCCTGACCCTGACAGTCATGTGTAGAAGGTAAACATTCACACCACACCGCACTCATCACATAGTCTCACTGAATCTACCCCACCATTAACTGAGAAAACTACTCGTGTACCAACTCATTAGCTCAACGCTTTCTGGAATTCATAAACACCAATGCCCTGGATCAACTTATTCACACACCCACCAGGGGCAACAGTATCCTAGACCTAGGCATTACCAACATGAGTGACCGGTGTTCCACACCTGAATTCAACTCCTCGTTGGTCCGATCCGACCATAAGCTGAACACCCTTGATATCCACATCCCGCCCCCACCCCCCATTAAGGGAACCACAGTATATGTTTACAAAGCCAACTTCATGCTTCTTAAGACAGATGTGGTGAACTTCATGACACCCATGCAGATGGACAATACTGTTACAACTGCTGAATCCTACAAAAATGCACTCTATAAGCACTTACACGAGTGCATGGATCGTGCTATCCCAAATAGAACCAAGACACTATACTCCTAATTAAGGAAGCCAATCTGGTGGTCCCCTGCCATAAACAAACTGTACAACAGAAGGAAAACACTGTTGCAAAAGAGAGTACAATCCCATGCATGGAGGAGTTCCCTGGTCAGCCTCAGTAAGAAGGTGAGATCCCTTATAAGATCCTCCAAAGCTAGCTACGGAAACAAAACCACCACTAATTCCAATGACAACCACAAAGCATTCTATAGCTATGTCAAATATCTCGATGTTAACACCCAGATCTGCTCTGAGTTACAGCACAAAGGCACGAGCATTACAGAACCAACTGATATTGCCAACATCCTGGCAGATAGGTTCAGTGCTACCTTTCCCCCCTCTCACCACCTAAAGGGCCCATATCTATACAGGAAGAGTGCAGAGTCCCTGTAATCACAACTAGGCAGGTAAAAGTTGCACACTCTAAAGCCAATATCACAGCATCCATGGGGCTGGACAACATCCCAGGCTGTGTTTTACACAAACTAAAAAACGTACTGGCTCCCCACCTACACACCATGTTCAATAATAGCCTCGCATCGGGCTTTGCGCCCCCTGAATGGTGCAGAGCAACAGTTATCCCACTCCACAAAGGTGGCGCCAAAATGGACCACGGGACCTATTGCCCTATAGGCCTGACTAGCCTGGTCTGCAAGGCTATGAAGCACATCATCATAGATCTCAGTCACAGAGACATTGGGTACTTCCAAACCTTTGACCCCTCCCAGTTTGGCTTTGTTAAGGACAGACCATGCCTCCTAAACCTGGTGGACTTCTTAGAGACAGTTACCAAGGCATTAGATAAGGGTAAGGAGGTCCACACAGCCTACCTTGATCTCTCAAAGGCTTTCAACACCATTCCCCATTCTGGTATTTTCGACATATCCATCCACCTGAACATTAACCCCTACGTCATGTGATGGCTTGTAAAGTGGCTCATGGACAGAACCCACACAGTGGGAGTTGCATACCCTAGGTCCGACTGTATACTAGTTACAAGTGGTGTCCCCCAGGGCTCTGTCCTAGGACCCCTCATGTTCGGTATATAATTCTCTGACGTACAGCCAAGCACAGGAGGGCTTTGGCTGAAAAGGTTTGCAGACGACTGAAAACTAGGGGCCATAATTGTTTCCCCAGCTGATACAGACACCCTCTGGAAGGGTTGCATTGAGACGGATACCTGATGTCTATATCATGGCCTCAAGCTGAATGCCAAAAAGTGCATAGTCATCCCCTTTGGATATAACTAATTACCCACGGACTACCACATGGGTGCTAGTCCCCTACATACAGAAAAGGTAATAAGGGATCTGGGAACCCCAATAGATAGCAATCTCTCCTTCAATACTCATAATGACAAGGTGGTTAGAATATCCTTCTACGTGCCCCCCCTAATCTCTAATGGGTTCAAGATCCAGAGCAAAGGAGGCCATTGTGCCTCTCTACTCATGACTTATTAGACACATTAAAGGATACAACACCCCATTTGGGATGTACCTACAAACAACTGCAACAGCTTGGAAGACCACAACAGTACCACACCAAGAGGATTACTGACCTCAAACAGATGACCTATGCAGCCCAACCTAAGAAACTCCAGCTGTACTCTGTTGCATACCGCATACTCACAGGTGATTTCCGCTTGACATACAAGGCCCATGTCCAACCCAGTATAGCTGGATATGCTCCACCTAAACAGAAGCCCCTGAGAGCCACATGCTCTAGGGATATACACCTAGCCACAACAATGACTAAGACATGCTGGACGGATAGATTCCTGACCCGGAGACTCCCATGTTTTGGAACATGATTCCAATGTACATCACGCAGGACCCTCGCTAGCACTCTTCAAGGGAAACCTTGATGGGTGGATGGGAGACAAACATGTACCCCAGGGATCACTGCAGTGGCCCTGCTGGACAGAGGCACTGGGAACTAATGGCTCTGCCATTCAGAGGCACAGGAACTAACCTAAGGGGTGGCGAAGCCAACACACTTTTCCCTTTAAAACCCAGGCCTTTTACTTGGTTCATCTCATAAGTAAAGGGATTGCATCCAGAAAAAAAGGAGGTTATTACCTCTCTGTACTTCTCTCTCATTAAGGCAATAATTGAGTATAACACCTCATTTTGGTATGTATCTCTCCAAACACCTGCACCAACTGGAAAGGCCACAGAAATACCTCACAAAGAGAATCCATGGCCTCCAACACCTGTCCTATGTGAACAGGCTCAAATCACTATCACTCTACTCAGTATCATACAGATTGCTTAGAGGTGATCTGTATCTCGCCTACAAGGCAATATTGGACCCTGCCCTACTAGAGATGCTCCATATCCGTAAGTCCAACTCCTTGCACATTACCCACTTGAAAGCCTAAATCTCATATGCGACATCAACAAAACCTGCTGGAGAGAGATGTTTGTCTCCCAGAGGCTGCCTCTTCTCTGGAACAGACGTCCCATACATGTCAAACAGAGTACCTCGCTGACCCTCTTCAAATGCAACCTTGATGAGTGGATGGGTCCTATGCAGCCTGAGTGCAGCTTGTACCTGCATAGTTGTGGGTACAGGGGCTCTGTGGTGTACATGGATATATGATTGTGTACCTGTTCGGGGGGGGGGGGGACAGTGTGTTTATGTTATCCAGGACCCTATCTGGATTGCTTATTCATGCTCAGCACTTGTTCAGAACTTCTAAGCACTATGTAAGCTACTAATTACTATAGCATTCAATCTTCCTTATTACCTAGAGGTAAACAGGTTTTGTACATTCTTTTCTCACTTGCTTAGAGTAAAATAGCTCTTGAACTCACTTTCTTCACTTATCTATGGGAAATTAGTTTTATATTCAGGCATGTACAAGGGTCAGCTGCCAGTGTTCTCTCCTGTCTATCTGATGAATCTGGACATCTTGAGGCAATGTAGACATTGCCTCATGTACACAGACAACCATCTCTTCCTACCACCCAACACTACAACCTGTGAGAGATGCACTTATCTAGCAAAGCTGGAGGTAAAGCTCTCTCCAACCAAGCCTGACCCTGACAGTCATGTGTAGAAGGTAAACATTCACACCACACCGCACTCATCACATAGTCTCACTGAATCTACCCCACCATTAACTGAGAAAACTACTCGTGTACCAACTCATTAGCTCAACGCTTTCTGGAATTCATAAACACCAATGCCCTGGATCAACTTATTCACACACCCACCAGGGGCAACAATATCCTAGACCTAGGCATTACCAACATGAGTGACCGGTGTTCCACACCTGAATTCAACTCCTCGTTGGTCCGATCCGACCATAAGCTGAACACCCTTGATATCCACATCCCGCCCCCACCCCCCATTAAGGGAACCACAGTATATGTTTACAAAGCCAACTTCATGCTTCTTAAGACAGATGTGGTGAACTTCATGACACCCATGCAGATGGACAATACTGTTACAACTGCTGAATCCTACACAAATGCACTCTATAAGCACTTACACGAGTGCATGGATCGTGCTATCCCAAATAGAACCAAGACACTATACTCCTATTTAAGGAAGCCAATCTGGTGGTCCCCTGCCATAAACAAACTGTACAACAGAAGGAAGACACTGTTGCAAAAGAGAGTACAATCCCATGTATGGAGGAGTTCCCTGGTCAGCCTCAGTAAGAAGGTGAGATCCCTTATAAGATCCTCCAAAGCTAGCTACGGAAACAAAACCACCACTAATTCCAATGACAACCACAAAGCATTCTATAGCTATGTCAAATATCTCGATGTCAACACCCAGATCTGCTCTGAGTTACAGCACAAAGGCACGAACATTACAGAACCAACTGATATTGCCAACATCCTGGCAGATAGGTTCAGTGCTACCTTTCCCCCCTCTCACCCCCTAAAGGGCCCATATCTATACAGGAAGAGTGCAGAGTCCCTGTAATCACAACTACGCAGGTAAAAGCTGCACACTCTAAAGCCAATATCACAGCATCCATGGGGCTGGACAACATCCCAGGCTGTGTTTTACACAAACTAAAAAACGTACTGGCTCCCCACCTACACACCATGTTCAATAATAGCCTCGCATCGGGCTTTGTGCCCCCTGAATGGTGCAGAGCAACAGTTATCCCACTCCACAAAGGTGGCGCCACAATGGACCACGGGACCTATTGCCCTATAGGCCTGACTAGCCTGGTCTGCAAGGCTATGAAGCACATCATCATAGATCTCAGTCACAGAGACATTGGGTACTTCCAAACCTTTGACCCCTCCCAGTTTGGCTTTGTTAAGGACAGACCATGCCTCCTAAACCTGGTGGACTTCTTAGAGACAGTTACCAAGGCATTAGATAAGGGTAAGGAGGTCCACACAGCCTACCTTGATCTCTCAAAGGCTTTCAACACCATTCCCCATTCTGGTATTTTCGACATATCCATCCACCTGAACATTAACCCCTACGTCATGTGATGGCTTGTAAAGTGGCTCATGGACAGAACCCACACAGTGGGAGTTGCATACCCTAGGTCCGACTGTATACCAGTTACAAGTGGTGTCCCCCAGGGCTCTGTCCTAGGACCCCTCATGTTCGGTATATAATTCTCTGATGTACAGCCAAGCACAGGAGGGCTTTGGCTGAAAAGGTTTGCAGACGACTGAAAACTAGGGGCCATAATTGTTTCCCCAGCTGATACAGACACCCTCTGGAAGGGTTGCATTGAGACGGATACCTGATGTCTATATCATGGCCTCAAGCTGAATGCCAAAAAGTGCATAGTCATCCCCTTTGGATATAACTAATTACCCGCGGACTACCACATGGGTGCTAGTCCCCTACATACAGAAAAGGTAATAAGGGATCTGGGAACCCCAATAGATAGCAATCTCTCCTTCAATACTCATAATGACAAGGTGGTTAGAATATCCTTCTACGTGCCCCCCCTAATCTCTAATGGGTTCGCATCCAGAGCAAAGGAGGCCATTGTGCCTCTCTACTCATGACTTATTAGACACATTAAAGGATACAACACCCCATTTGGGATGTACCTTACAAAACAACTGCAACAGCTTGGAAGACCACAACAGTACCACACCAAGAGGATTACTGACCTCAAACAGATGACCTATGCAGCCCAACCTAAGAAACTCCAGCTGTACTCTGTTGCATACCGCATACTCACAGGTGATTTCTGCTTGACATACAAGGCCCATGTCCAACCCAGTATAGCTGGATATGCTCCACCTAAACAGAAGCCCCTGAGAGCCACATGCTCTAGGGATATACACCTAGCCACAACAATGACTAAGACATGCTGGACGGATAGATTCCTGACCCGGAGACTCCCCATGTTTTGGAACATGATTCCAATGTACATCACGCAGGACCCCTCGCTAGCACTCTTCAAGGGAAACCTTGATGGGTGGATGGGAGACAAACATGTACCCCAGGGATCACTGCAGTGGCCCTGCTGGACAGAGGCACTGGGAACTAATGGCTCTGCCATTCAGAGGCACAGGGAACTAACCTAAGGGGGTGGCGAAAGCCAACACACTCTAGCTAGGCTTATAAATACCCTTGGGCAGACAGCCTAGTACCTATCTTTGCACTTATTACATGTCATATGTGCATGGATAGTTAACTAGCTCTTCCATTTTACTTTGCTATCATGCTGATAAACTGTCGGGTGACTACAAGTCATATGTATCCTGTTATTGTGTATTGTAAATGTCAATAGACATAACTAATGTTTGCCTAACATAACAGTAATGCTGTGTAACTTGTAATACATATCTGCCTACAATACTGTACATTACACAGTTATTGGCACAATATCCCACAATGCAAATCATAATTGCACAGTGGGCCAACCTTCGACATGTTATTCTCAGTAATACACCCATACATATGCCTACTGTTACAATATATCAACATATACTATCCCCTGTTATAGCATATACTTGTTGGACCAGCCCTGCCACTGACAGTGGCTGGTGAAGAATATTTGGGTTCAAAGCCCTTATATAGCATCCCTTGTGGTGTATGCAGTGTTTGCCTTGTGACTTACAGCAGTACACACATAAATACTACAAGCGTTACTATGCTCAACAATACATCACTACAAGATAACTGTTTCCACTATATGGATCGCGTGTACTTTAAATATTGCAGAACAGGTACTACATACACAGACATACTGAGTGTTCTACATACCTTATTAGTAACCAGAGGTGTCATTGACTGTTAATTCAATCCTTTTCAGTTTGTGTTTCAATCTTCTTTGTAACGTTCTGCTGGTATGTACAGATGGTTTGAATGTGTGATAAGTCATCCTTTTCTAGTTAAATATCGGTAACATCTGCTATCCTGACCACCAATTGGTGTTCCAAAGTAGTTAATTAGATGCACATCAGCTGTGCAGCTACTCCATTAGCCAATACCATGGCAACAGTGGTGTATAATTGAGTACTCCACTTAGGCGTAGCCCGTTTGCCTTACTTTCGAGGAAGACAGCCTGGATGTGTTGTTTGTGCTGTATTTCAACAGCTATATGGAGACAGACAGAGATATATTAGCTTCATGACTCCCGTGGATTGTGTGTAATGGCTAGAAGATGTTGTTCTACATGTGAGTACAGCTGTTATATTTCAGAACATTGCTACTTATGCAGGGTTTGTTTGTACCTGATACTTCTGCAGATGTTTCAGTCTGGCAAGGATGTTTGGGCAGCTCAAGGCTGTATGGCTATGCATGAACTGTTAGGTGGTTTACAGTGTGCTCATCAGACATCCTTGGTTTGGTGTACATGTGTATCATACTGTGCTGTTAATCAGTAATTGGTAACACCTCCTGGTGTACACACAACCCTCTGAAACGGGATTAGTGCAAACAAACCCTGTAACATCAGCAGCTGTTCCATTGTACAACAGCAACTATTTCACATAGGGCCATGTTAGTGTGTCTCTGACAAGGTATGTTAAGGCTTCTGCAGATGTCGTATACAGTGAGTGAATGATTTGTGATGTTATTACAGTTTGTATTGTAATTTGTTTGGGTGTGATGTTGGTGGGTGTACATAGCAGATGCAGGTGTGTAGGAACTGGTTTTATACATAATTGATATGTGCGTGAGGGTTCCTTCCCTATCTGAACACTTATCCTTCAGTGGACTAATACTATAGTAATTGCAGGCTGATTCATTAAGGCACTGTTAATTGGATGTTCATCGTGCATACAGCTGCAGTCATTACAGATGGGTTATCCTGCCATCAGGCAGGTCCTCGGTCGGCCGAATTCCAAAGTCTAGGTCCGGCGTCGGTTGTCGTCGCTTCTTCCCTGACGTCAGTGTGGCAGGGGTATAAAAGAGGCAGCCGACACCATTTTCTTCAGTCTTTCTTGCCGCGTGGTGCCCGAAGCAGAAGCAGTTCGCAAGTGCCAGTCGGCCAGCTCCTGAGATTTACGAAAGTATTTCAGCCGAAGTCTTCTTTAAAGCTAAGTACCCTGTTGGGGAAACTTTTTTTGCCTCAGACCGATGTCAGACAAAGTTAATAATTGCATTTCTTGTGGGAAGCAAATACCGCATAAGGATTTCCACTCTTTCTGTATACCTTGCTTAGGGCCAGACCACGACGTCTCGGCCTGCCGTTTTTGTGCTAGGTTCAACAAGCGCACTATTAAGTGCCGGGCGGAGTTCACCCTTCATTATTTTGGCAAAAAATTTAATTATATCATGTCGTCGGATACTCCGACACCAGTTTTAAGCAAAAGACGCAAAGACAAGGACCGACATACGAGGTCTGCACTGAGTACTGAGACCATGCTTAGGCCGACTACCGGTTCTCCGGTTCTCAGCGAGGTGCCTACGCAGCCCCTGACTACCGATGAATCTATTTTACTGGTGACTTCAGTACCCGAGGTCACAGGCTCCTCGGTCTCCATTCCCATTGCAGATACCGACGCCACTCTTGGCGGGGAAACTGAAAATTTAGTCAGGCCTGCCATTTCTGAAGGCGTCTTCAGGCCTTCCACCTTCTCTATTAAATCCTTCACTAAATCTAAAGCTGCCATGAAAACTAAAAATCAGGGTCCTCAGACCTCCTCTCAAGGCCCCATGCCTAAAAAGCAGATGCTTATAATGGCTGAGGATTTGATAACTCTCATCAGGGGTTCTCAACCCCCCTCTGACAAAAGACCCAGATTGGAGGAAGACTACCCTTCCTCAGACCAGGCTTCTATTACCTCAGACCATTCTGAGGACCAGGATAATGCCTATTCCCCTTTTGAAGACTCTGATGCTGAGGAGTCTATTCCCTCGGTCTCCCCCCCTGAGGACTACTCTTTTGGGGAAACCCTGCATACATTGAGGGAACACTTCCACTGGGAAGGCCAAGATTACTCAGATTCCAAGAAAAGGCTCAGAGAATTTCTACTGCTCCCCCAGCATAGGCCGTTGGCTATCCCTCCTGTTTTAGATATTTTGGATGATGTGTACGCAGAAGCCAGCCTTAATCCAGATTCTTTACCTCCAGCCCCTGTTAAACCAGACAGGTATTACCGGGTTCCTGATTCTCACCAGTTCCTTTATAAAAGCCATACTGCAGACCCAGAAACAATTTCACAGGGTCCCAAGGGAATAAAGGCCTCTATCGCTAAAAACCCTTTACCTTCAGAGAGAGATTCCAGAGCATTAGAAAGGTGGGGGAAAAAGGTGTATGCATCTGCCACTTTACCCATGAGGGCATTAAACTGTCAATTTCATATGTTAAAGTACCAACACTTTTTGTTATCTCAGCTGAAAAGCAAAATGACACAAACAGAACAACCAGATTTGAAAGAGTTGCAGGATTTGTTGCATGAAGCAGAGCAAGTGGGTAAACATACCTTGCAGTGTGGTTTTGATGCTTTAGAGGCCTCATGTAGAGCTGCTGTCACGGGGTCTGTTATACGTAGACATGCTTGGCTCAAAGAGCAAACCTTACCAGATCATGTCAAAGCAAAGTTATTAGATGCACCACTTCAAAAAGATGTATTGTTTGGTGTTAAAGCTGAGGAGGTGCTAAAGAAAATGGAGGAAAAAGCGAAATCTATGCAAATAGTGAAAGATTTCTTGCAGGTACAACCTCCACGCTTCAGCAGAAACTGGCCTTCAAAAAATTGGTCCTTTCCAGCCATGGACAGACCTCAAAGGGGCAGATACAGATGCCCAAGGGGTAGAGGACAACCTGAAGGATCTTACAGAGCTAGGCAGTGGCAAGCACCAACCCCAAGAAGTGGAGAAGATAGATCACAGTCATTTAGAAAACAGACAAAATGACTTCCCCCTATGCCTGCCAAACAAAGCTTTAATGGCAGCACCCTTGGGCGGAAAACTGGCATTATTTTCAAAAAACTGGCACATTGTTACAAAAGACAAATGGATTCTGGACATTATAGACAGAGGCTACAGGTTCCACTTTCATACCCTTCCAAAAATGAGAGGCTTGCCAAACCTGCCACAAAATCAAAGGGCAGAGGCACAAAGACAAATTTCCGCTCTCATGGATATGAAAGCGATTCAAGAGGTACCTGCAAAAGAACAAGGTCAAGGTTTTTATTCCAGACTATTCCTGGTACCAAGGAAAGACAAAGATTGGAGACCCATCTTAGACCTATCCATCCTAAACACATATCTACAGGTACCAAAATTCAAGATGCTCACATTACAGCAGCTTCTTCCCATGCTGGGCAAGGAGTCTTGGCTGGTAACATTGGACCTCAAGGAGGCATACCTGCATGTCCCTATCAGACAAGATTGCAGAAGATACCTCAGATTTCTTGCAGGTTCAACCCATTACCAATTCTCTGCATTGCCCCTTGGCTTATCTACTGCGCCCAGAGTGTTTACGAAATGCCTGGCATCAGTAATTGCCTTCTGCAGACAACAAGGAATACAAATCTACCCATATCTGGACGACTGCCTGATCCAAGCGGACAGCAAGGACATTCTATTGCAGCATCTGGCATTTGTAATAAAACTGTTAAACTACCTGGGATACACAGTGAACAAAAAGAAATCAAAACTAATACCTTCTCAACAGACAATTTTCCTGGGTGCCAGCTTAAATACAACCACCCAGATGGCCTATCTCACGCCAGACAAACAAGGGCAACTGTCTCAATACTTCAACAAAATGGTAACTTTCACCAGACTAACTGCAAGGAAAGTCCTGCAGGCTCTGGGATTCATGGCATCTTGCATCCTACTAATACCATGTGCAAAGCTGCATATGAGGAAACTACAATGGTACCTAAAAAACTTATGGTCTCAACACAGCCACAGCTTGGAAACAATTATACCACTCATTCCATGCCTTCAAAAGGAATTTTTGTGGTGGGCTCAAGCATGCCAAAGAAACACAGGTCTCCCTATCTGTGTACCTCAAGCAACTCAAATCATCACAACAGACGCCTCAGACTATGCTTGGGGAGCACACATGGCAGATCAGTGCATTCAGGGAAAATGGTCCCAAAAAGAGAAGCACCTACACATCAACCAAAAGGAGATGCTAGCCGTGCAAAATGCTCTTATGACCTTCAAAGACCTACTGCATCCAGGCCAGCTATTGATAAGGACAGACAACACCACAGTCATGTGGTACATAAACAAACAGGGGGGAACTCATTCATACCCCCTGTGCAGACAAGCCATGACCCTATGGAACACAGCACTGGAATTGCAAATTCAACTACAGGCATAATTCCTGCCAGGGAAGGAAAACACACTGGCGGACAACTTAAGCAGAAATATGACAGACCCACACGAATGGAAGTTGCATCCTCAAGTTTTCTCAAAGATAACTCAGGCATGGGGACAGCCAGACATAGATCTATTTGCTACCCACAGAAATTACCAGTTGGAAAAATTTTGTTCAAGGACCTATCATCCACAAGCCTGGAAAGTGGACGCACTCTCTTTCAATTGGACAACATTGACAGTCTATGCCTTCCCACCTCTTCCTCTACTGACCAAAGTTCTATTAAAAGCCAGAGCAGAGAGGCCACAAATGATTCTCATTGCTCCAGACTGGCCACGACAACACTGGTATCTGCTCCTGAAGAGCCTGACACACTCCCTACCATGGATCATACCTCTAGTCCCTCTTCTGTTGTCCCAGCACAACTACAAAACCCTTCACAGCCAGCTCAAAACCCTAAATCTAGCTGCATGGAGAATACCTTAATTTCCCAACAGACTCTCCTCTCCAAGGAGGTGCAGGATGTCATCTTGGAGGCCAGAAGACCCTCTACTAGAAAAGCCTACTCCGCCAAATGGAAATGATTTTGTTCCTGGAATCAAGAAAAGGGCCAGAATCCTTGGGTAATAAATATACCTCAAATTTACAGTACCTAGCTGAGATGTTAAACAGTGGCCTTTCCTTCTCCTCCATCAAGATCCAGGCTTCAGCCATTTCTGCACAATACAATACAGATCCTCCTTTATTCTCACATCCTCTATTAAGGCAGTTCCTCAGAGGGGCAAAAAATATAAAACCCCCACAGAAACCACCAGTCCCAGCTTGGGACCTCAACTTCGTATTGGAAAAGCTGACCCTGCCTCCCTTTGAGCCGGCTTCTTCAACAGAGCTACAATACTTGTCATGGAAAACAACCTTCCTTCTGGCTATTACCTCAGTACGCAGGGTTTCAGAACTACAGGCCCTCATGGCTGAGCAACCATTCATCATTTTCCATCAGGACAGAGTTTCCTTACGAACCAACCCTACCTTCATGCCAAAGGTAGTATCCAGTGTAGCTTTGAATCAGACTATTCATTTACCTACCATTTATCCAAATCCACAGAACAAAGGGGAGAGACTACTACATTCCTTGGACATTCACAGACAACTTCGTTATTACTTGGACAGAACAAAGCCATTCAGGAAATCTTTGCAGCTCTTTGTGTCCTATGCTACAGGTGCTCAAGGAAAGGCTATTTCCAAACAGACAATTTCAAAATGGATAGCCCACTGCATACGCTTTTGTTATTCATTTCATGGAAAATCTGTGCCTGTATACATCAGATCTCACTCCACCAGGGCTACAGCTACCTCTGCAGCTTTCCTCAGGGGGGTCCCTACCAAGGACATTTTGGAAGCAGCTACTTGGAGTTCAGTGCATACTTTCTCCAAGCACTACCACCTTCCACTATACTCAAAATCTAGAGCGGGCTTTGCCACAGCAGTCCTGCAGGGCATCCTCACCCCTCCTAGTTCCACTTAGTGCCTACCACCATTACTTAGCTTTGGGATTCTACCCATCTGTAATGACTGCAGCTGTATGCATGATGAACATAGTACAGTTTTGTACCTACCATAAATGTAGATGTTCGAGTGCTCATACAGCTGCAGTCCAGGTTACCCTCCCTCCATCCCCTCTTAGGACAGGCCTTATGACAAACACCTTTATCATACAACCTATTTGGGGTATTCTTTTATGGTGTATTTGCTTGCAAGTACTGTTTTTGATTTATCTACATTGCATGTTTGCATAATATTATGTTTTGCCTTCCTTCTGGGGGCACCTGACATCTGGGGCAAGAAAAACTGAAGAAAATGGCGTCGGCTGCCTCTTTTATACCCCTGCCACACTGATGTCAGGGAAGAAGCAACGACAACTGACGCCAGACCTAGACTTTGGAATTCGGCCGACTGAGGACCCGCCTGACGGCAGGATAACCCACCTGTAATGACTGCAGCTGTATGAGCACTCGAACATCTACATTTATGGTAGGTACAAAACTGTACTTTCCTGTATAGCATGCAGGTGATGTTAGTCCTTGAATCCTTTTGGCAATACATCGGAATGTAATAAAGTGTTGCTACATGAAAGCTGTGCATTTCTGTCATAGGTATTTGCAGTCAGTGGAGTTGTGTTAGTGACTGATCCTCTTTGGCTAGGGTTGCCATCTTTTCAAATGGCAAAAGTTGGACATTTTCGGGACACACATCAGATTTTACAGGCCGATACAAACCCACGGTCAGTACAAGGGATAGAACTTTCCTTTTTTTCCTAAATATAAGCTTATTCTTGTAGCAGTTTAGTTGCTTATCCTGTTTCTTGTAACATGTAGGTATTTTAGATACAGAAAGAACTATCGTATGCAACTATTACATTACATATGGGACATAATTATGTCCTACAATCTCAGGACATTTGTCACGTTAATATTTTTGGTTAGGACACAACCGCCCAAAGAGGGGCTGTCCCTCGCAAAGTGGGACAGGTGGTAACCCGATCATTGGCTCATGTCCATAGCACATATTTGTGATAGTGTATAGGCATATACTTTCCATATCCTTTGTTCATAAAGTTTGGTCGTGGCGGAATGTGTGATTGCTATGGTCCATGTTATACTCATATATGAACACTTCAACTGCTGTATACGGGATACCTACGGAATCCCGAAACCACACAATTCCGATGCCCACAGTACCGCGCACGGACTCCCATACCCCACATTACCAACAGCGACAGTAACTCGTGAAAGTCACACAAACATGGAACACACGCACACAGACACACTGCTACCCACCACATCCAAACAAACCATCCTACACTACGTATGAGTAGGTGGGCAAGCCCCCCTACACCCCCCATGTGGGTGTCTGTGTCCCCCACTCCCCCTACTTTAATATTCTACCTCCTAGATCACACAAACAGATGCACAAAGCAAACCAACACTCACACATTACAGTCCCCCAGGAACACACAGCACACCCAGAACACACACTACAGCCCTCAGAAACACACTTACACACAGTAACCTACCTGAACCACAACACCAGAAGCACTATAATGTCCCTTAACATCGGGATTTTAACCTCGTGCTTCTGGTTTTTCGGTACTGTGGTCTTTCGGACTTTAAGCCTCATGATTATGAGCGTCGGTATGTCAAGCAGTCAGTATGTGGTAGGTATCCCATTTATATGTATCTCCATGGTTATGTAGATGTTGTTAACCTATCTATATATCTACATATATATGTATATCCCCATATATCGACATATCTCTCTCTCTCTCTCTATATATATATATATATATATATATATATATATATATATATATATATATATATATATATATATATATATATATATATATTACATGCCGGTTTGTCTTATTTCCACACATTCCTACCTTTTGTGTTTTAACCTGTTAGTATACACAACTGCCATTAGTACATCTCAGATAGCTTAGTGGTAGGTTATTGTGAAGATTGTGTACATGGTTGCATGTTCTAATCCTGGCAGTGGTAATTTTACCTCTCAGAGCAGGCACTGGTAGTGCAAGGGTGATTAACGCACATTTCAGTGGTTGTGTGTTCCAGATGTTTATTATTCTGTGGAATATTACCTATATATGCAAGCTGTGGTTAAGGTATACTATGTAACATGTAAATCATCTGAGAAGATTCCTGTCATGGGTACTCCCCATTATTTGGAACTACATCCCTGATTACATTATACGAAACCCCTCACTAACACTCCAGGGAATCCTTGCAGAGTGGGTGGAGAACAGTGGATACACCCCAGGGATCCTGCAATTGGCACTGCTCCACAGAGGGACAGTTAGTTAATCAATGGGGTGGCGACAGCAGACACTTTTTGGCTATGCTTATGAGTGGCCTCGGGCAGTTAGGCATGTACCTACCTATGTATCTATGAACCTATACATACAGTATGGGCACATGCTGATAGCTTAATTTACTGTTCAGGTATTGACTTACCTTGTGCCAATGGCAGTTGTGTGTACAGTAGTTGAGGGCTACCTATGTAGGATGCAGACAGTAGACCACCTATACATGACAATTTACAGGTGGTCGTGTGTGTGTGCCTTCCATGTTTGCTGTGTGTGCAGGTGGAGAAAGGTGTCAGTCCCTAGGTGCCTACACTGTCAGTGCGTGTGCTATACGTTCCCTCTTTGCCAAGGCATGGGCATACTGGGTACGCCTCCATCTGCCTACTGGGGCTGGCACAGGGTGTTCGTGATCTAATTCCCTCTGTGCCTGTGGGGCCCTTGGCAATGGTGGTGGGCTGTGAGGGCCTTCACCATTCTGCTGCAGCTGTTTCCACAGGATCATATTGTGTAGCATGGCACATACTATGAAGATGTGGGCACATGTACCTGGAGAGTACTGCAAGGGTCCACCAGATATGTCCAAGCAACGGAACCGTGATTTCAGCATCCCAAACATGCGCTCTATGATGATTTTGGTTTCTGCGTGTGCCTCATTATGGCATTCCTGTGTGGCTGTGTGTGCTTTTCTGATGGGAGTCATCATCCAAGGTTCCAGTGCATAGCCAGCATCCCCCACCAGGTGGCCATATGGGATGTCCCCCCTGGCAAATACCTGATACAGCTGTGAGGCATGCCAGATGTGGGAGTCATGATAGCTTCCAGGGCTGCCAGCACACACATCCATGATAATGCCCTGGGTATTGCACACAACCTGGCAGTTGATGGAGGGTTATCCCTTGTGGTTTATATAGCACCTACCCTGCTCACCGGGTGGTGTCTTGATGTGTATGTGCGTGCAGTCTATTACACCCAGTACCTCCAGGTAGTCTGCCACACAGTGGAAGAGACGCATATTGCTGGCCAACTCCTCCTGCATTCGGGGGAAGTATATGTGCTCATTGGCATGTGGTAACATGGCATCCAGGAACTGGTGGAGTACCCTGGATGCTGATGCCTGTGAGATCCACATGATATCCCCAGTTGGCCTTTGAAAGGTACCTGTGGCTAGTATTCTCAAGCTTACACATACCTTTGTGTCCACTGGGATGGGTTCTCCTCTGTTACCTCTGGCTCTGAGGCGTGGCCGGCACAGCTCAACAAGTTGCTATATGGTGTCCCTGTCCACCCTGTAATGCTCTACTATCTCCAGATCATATAGCCCCTTGTAGGTTACCCTGGGTCTGAATACTCTTCTCCTCCTCCGGTGCCTGAGATGGTTGTCAGTATCATCCTCCACACCACCGTCAGTCTCCAACACATGCTGGTGAATCAAAGCTATGGCAGCCCCTAACATGTACATATTAAAAGTTCCCTGTTTGTATACACCAATGGTGCAGAGTGTCTGGGAATACACAAGTGTGTGTGTGGGGTTTTCACAACTTATACTATTGTGCAATGGATGATGCTGGTGTAATTGGGTGTGTATGTGCAATTCCAGCTGTAGGATATCTTAATTATGGGTTTTACAGTAGGTACTGCTATTGTGGGGCCTTTGGTGCTGACTTACGCTTGGCTGTCATGATTCATCTATTGCCCTTTACTTCACTTTTCAACACGATTCCCCTCCCATTGTCAGGCATGCATCCAGCTGCCTGCTTTCTTGTTTTGTACTTTCCCAACCCAGGATTGTGTTGCGAAATGTGTTATGTGGCTGATCTACTGCAAGTTTGCTTAGTTCTGCTGTGACAGTTCTCTTTTCTTTGCAGTACAGCACCACCCCTTTCCTGCTCTGCAGGTAGCTGCTAGTAGCCTTCTTAGCTGTTGTCAATGGCCCACTGTGAGTTCCTAGGTGTTAATTACTCATTTGTACTCCAATTACCATGCTGCAGCATTTCCTTATCATCTTCCCATATCCTTCCTGTTTCAGCTATGGTGCGTGCCACGCACAGCCGTTTACCGGGTTTCGAGCACGTTTTTCATCCATGTTCACATGCACTTTCGGTTACCTTGTGTGCTCTCAGCTAAACAAAGCTATGGCTACTTCCACACCCCTATCCTGCGGCTTTGCTTAGCAACAGGTAACCCGAATTAACAATGCTCTAATGTGCTTACAGCTATGAAGGCACACCCCTCTCTTGATGTCATGTCTACCTCCAGGCCACACCTTGGTGTTGTACCGCTATGCTGTGTGGTACATCCTTATGCCGGCGGGGAGTTTGCAATGCAGTATTACTTGACTCATTTGCATGGCATTGACTACTAATTCATAGTTACCATGCAGAACACTGTCACAGACCCTTAGCAACCCTTGCACCATGGTTGTGGTGTAGCATGCATGCCATTGACTATTATGGGGAATTCATGAATTGTGTTACATTGCAGTTTTATGACATCTAAATATATTTTCATTGCGATTCCGTTTGTACATCGATGCACTGCAAATTTAATTTGCATTAGTATGGCCATGACATTAAATGTTATTTTTTATGTGTTGTGCATGTTTTTTTATGCCATTGGCTATACATTTAGCCATTGGCATATATTAACATTATAATACGTAAGTTTGGTCTGCTTTCATGGCTCCGATTTTATGTTTGAAAAAATGTAAACCATTTTTTTGGTTTACATTTTTTCATTACGCTACGCCTGCACCACTTCATGAATCGCTATATACCTTCATTTGCATGCTACACTGCTGCACATGGGATAATTAGCATACATGCGCCGGGAGCTGCGCAGCTCTGGAGTACGCTGGTAGTGCACGTGGAAACAGCTCATAACTGAATCACTCAGCGGCCATATTTGGCGTTAGATCGCCAACGCTACTCCGGCACCTGGCGCAAGCTTCATGAATCCCGGGGAAAGAGTTCTGGATTGAAATTTATTTGGTTATAGGCTTGTTTGTAGGTCGCTTGCTGACGAATGCTAATCTGCTGTCGGATTATGTAAGTGAGCAGGCAGTCTCTGATAATGTCAGGTAGGATTCCACTGGCATTGAAATTATTGGGTTTATTTGTGAGGATCTAATTCTGGTGTTGTTTCCCTGCTTGAATTGTTATATATTCTGGTATAGCTAATTTATTAGTTTGGAGAAACTGAATAGATTCAGATCTGGTGAATTTAGGTTTATTTGTTTCTAGTCAATGTTTAGATCACATAAGATTAGCACTTCTTTACTTACATTACTGTATAGCCAGTGTAGAATTTCTTTTAATGTGGCTAAGAATTTCTTAAAGAATATTATGTGGGGTACTCCTACATTTAGGGTGGCATGGTAAAAAGAAAACTGAAATCGGACATCCACAGAAAAAGCATTATTTAGTGCTTCTGTCCAATAAAACTGATAACTGGTCTTCTTCAGTATATCAGTTGCAGTACAAACATACTTTAAATAAATCTGTAGTCTTAAACATCACAAAATTGTGATGAAAAGGGTCATATGACTAATGCTTTAAATATCATAAAAATGAATAGATTATATTTTATGAAGTATAATAAAATATTCTAAAATCATGAATGTTTATAAAACCTAAAGTTTTGCAACCCTTAATTTAAGGACACTATAGATAGTAATGCCATTTGCACAGGGAAAATGTTAACATTTAATTTTAATTAAACGAACAAGTAACATAAGAGCAAAGCAATGAAGAGGTATAAAGCATAGGCATACAATCCCATATACGATCTCTTATTCAAAATAGTTGAGTTCAATAGTTGGATATTTAGAATATATTGCTGTGTTCTGTTTTTGTATATCTTGTCTTAACGCTTCTTCAAGTGGACTAAAAAACCTATTCATAAGTTTCATGTAGTTGAGGCTTACCTCAATATTCAGTTGTTGCCATTCAAACAACAGTTCGGGAAACTGAGTGGCAGTTGTCGGCATTTTAAGAACCCTCAGCCCTCTCGGAATCAAGCGTCGTTGTATGCAGACCTCGAAATGTTGTCTCTGGGTCTGCATGCATTTCAATTTGATTAAATCCAACTCCAATTTCTCCATCGCTAAATGTAAACCCTCTCTGTCGTAAGCGTTTCTGTTGGACTCACCCTTTGAACTCTCATCGTCGCCATACATTTCCATACGACCATTCCTAAAAATGAGGAGATTAAAATATAATAATAAATAAAATAGATGGGATATGTATTATGTTTACATTTTATATGTATTAGTCAGACTTTACGGTATAGACACTATGAATATTTTTGATTTGTAGGAGCATTATAGTATATAGGTGAACATATATATATATATTTTAATAGCTCTTTAACAGTCTGCTTATTTCTTGTATATAGCTTTAAGAGATGTATTCGAATTCCCGCTCTTTTTATGTATTTAAACATTGATTACTGGCTGTTTTAATTGTTTTTATGGTCTGATGAAGCTGTTTTAGCGAAAGCGCTCACCTCTATTGCAATAAATCTCTTTTTACTGAATCCTGGATCATATTGGACAGTATTTTATGGACACTGAGTTATTTTGAATAAGAGATCGTATATGAGATTGTATGCCTATGCTTTATACCTCTTCATTGCTTTGCTCTTATGTTACTTGTTCGTTTATTTGATATTAGCTTTCAACACTAGAGCATTAACTCCCAGCGGTACACTTTTTTTCTTCATTTAATTTTAATTGCCAGACATGTTCCCAGTATTCAAGTCTGTTTTCCTTGTTTCTTCTTCTCATAGTATTTATAGCAACTTTTCTAAATAAAACTAACTGTCTTAAAATTAGAAAACTGAGCATGCTTGCTGAGGGCATTATCCCTATTGTCTTTGTTAGTACTGTAAACATGCTCATAAATGCATTGTTGCAAATGCCTGTCAGTTTCCAACATAAAAAGTCTCACAAGAAGTACATTTAGCAATATAAACTAAGCCAGATGTAGTATAATTAAAACATCCCCTAATGCAATAACTGAAGGTAATCAGCTATGGCTATATTCAGGTAATGTTGGATAAAATTACACTGTTTACAAGAACCACATTTATATATCTGATAGTGACTCTAGGAATATATAAATGTCACTTCAGTGTTAGTCTCAAGAATATATTTAATATTCCTGTTCTATTCAAAAATACAGTGAGGTGACATCTTCGAACTGTTTGTGAGAGCCTCACTGCATCTCAGTCCATTCCAGTTTTTTTGTACAGCTTGTCATATTGTCAACAGAATTTATTTGAATTTCAGAAAAAAAATCTATGATTTTCTACCATGCACACATGCATTAGAAAAACTGAAAAGGTTGAGTGGTATTAAGTTTAAGAAAATGGGACTGAAGCATGATTGGAGGGTATATTTGGGAGATGGGTGTTGTCAGATATGAGTGGTGACTAGTGGGATACCTCAGGGTTCTGACGTGGATCCAGTATTTCAAATGTACCTGGTTCTGAGATTTGTTAGTATTTAGTCAACAAAAATGTTCTCCCTGCACAGATCACAAAAATTGGTTGAGCTGTAGACAGTGGAGACTGCTTCCCAGAAAAAAGGATATGGAAAGTTTGGATGAGTACACAAAGAGATGGCAGTTTAGATTAAATGGGAACAAATGTGAGGGTTTACATTTTGGAGCACAGTAAACATGGGATGCATTGAAAACTAGGAATATACCTGGATAGAAGGAAGTTTCTCTGTTCACCTGTGAGAGAGGGGAGCTTTGAGCAGCCTATCTGTCCCTGGAGGAGTGGTTTCAGCCCAGAAATTAGTATTTTTTTGGACTAATATCTATCTCTTTAATTTCCCTGTTATAAATACCGCATTTGCCTGGTTTTGCATGCCAGGCAGCACCAGTTAGCTAGGGTATAGCTATTCCCGGCTCCACAACGTCTCCTCTTCAATTTTTCCCTTGGAACTAGACAAACTTTCAACTTAAGCACTCAAGCCATTCATTTCTCAGCCCAGAACTTGCTCAAAACGCATAGCAAGCACTTATAAACCCTAGCACTAGACCCTCCTATACTGTACAGAAGGACAAGGCTCTCTATTCAACCTTACCAGCCATTCAGTAAAACAGTTCACTGTACCTATCCAGGCATGTCCAAAGGGCAGTTTCAGGCATACTCTCCAGTCCAACTGATGAATCTGGGCATTTTGAGGCAATATTACAACTGCCTCATGTACACAGACAACCCTCTCCTCCTACCACAAAACACTAATACATGTGAGAGATGCAATTATACAGCCAAACTGGAGGCTAAGCTCTCTCAACGCAAGGCTGGATCAGACAGTCAAGAGGAGAAGGGAAATACTTGCATCACACCACCAGTCTCACATAGACCCATTAAACCAGCACTGGCAAAAAACACACATAAATACACAAAAACATACTCGGAGGCTCTAAATAAAAATCTACAAAAGCAACAGAGACCTCCAAAGCAGACATCCAAGCAACCTCCACCCCCCAACATAAATTATGAAGCACATACTTCACAAAACCAGTGTGCCATGCAATCACAGCCCTTAAGGCAAAATAACATACCCAACATACTAGTAATAGGTGACTCTATAGTCAGGCAGACTGACATCCCACTCACTAGGCTGAATAAGGAGAAGGTTACTGTTAGCTGCCTGTCGGGTGCCAGGATCCGCCACATAACACAAGCACTCAGGTCACTCCAGAACAAGTACAAATATGACTCTGTCATTGTCCATGTTGGTGTGAATGACCTGAGCCATACCTCCCTGGACTACATGAAAAGAGACGTGGAAGAGCTCTCTGATCTTGTAGCCCAGGCTGATATGACCCTGACCTTGAGTAGCATCCTGCCCTTACCAAGAATGTTACTACAGTATAAAGAAAAAATTATCAATTTCAACAATTGGCTAGGTTTCTGGTGTCATTCAAAGGGGATCCAGTGTTTGTCAGCCTGGGATAACATGTTCGACAAGCCACGCGTCTTTGCTAGAGATGGCTTGCACCTGTCACCCTTAGGCTTTCGAATACTGGCCAAGGCTCTTGCCACCCTCATAGTGCCTTTTTTAGGCAAGGCTCAAAAGACAAACCCACCACCATAAATAGCACAAGTAACAAAAAACTGAGGGTGATGCTACTCAATGCCAGAAGTCTAAACCTCAAAATGCACGCACTCGAGACACTCCTCAGTATGGAGAAAATCAATATATGTGCAGTAACAGAAACCTGGTTTAAGGCTCCAGAGAGCACCCCAGCACTACCAGGCTACAACTCATACCATACATTTCGGCCATAGAACCCGGACCGAAATACAAAAGGCAGGGGCGTATCCATATTCATCAAGGATACCCACACCTCCAGGTTAGTGGCACAGCACAATGCTTCAGAGATCATCTACATGCAACTAACAATGGGCAAAACTGCAATTCAAATTGCAGCTTGCTACAGATCACCCACCATGTCCCAGGACCCCCATTCTGCATTTCTGGAAACACTGGGAAATATAAAGGTCCTACCAAACACCCTAATGTTGGGTGATTTCAATTACCTAAACATTAATTGGGAGAACTACTCAAGTACTAACTCCCTTGCCCAACATTTCCTAGAATTTATAAACTCAAATGCCCTGGATCAACTGGTTAACAATCCCACCAGTGGTGACAACATATTGGACCTGGTCATCACCAACATGGGCGACCAGTGCCCCACACCGGAGGCTGACCCCTCACTGGTTAGATCTGACCATAAACAAAACACTTTGGATATCCACATTCCGCCCCCAACCCTGGACAAGGAAACCACCATGAAAAACTTTTCAAAAGCAAACTTCACGTTACTTAAGACTGAGGTGGAAAGTTTCAAAGCCCCCATGATAAAGGATAACATTGTCCAAGCTGCAAAATCCTTTAGTAATGCATTCTACGGGCACCTACAAGAATGCATGGATCATGCTATCCCAAGCAAAACCAAGACTCACTCTTCCAAGAAAAGGAAACCAGTTTGGTGGACTCCTGCCATAAACAAGCTATAGAATAGAAGGGGGAAACTAGTACAGAAAAGAGTAAACTCCCAAGAAGGGAAGACATCCCTGATCAGTATCAGCAAGTAACTATGATTCCTCATAAAAATCATCCAAGGCGAGTTTTGAAAGAAAACTTGCCAAGGACTCCAAAGATAACCACAAGGCATTCTTTAGTTATGTCAAAAATCTAAGTGGCAATGCTCAGATCTGCTTGTAGTTAGTGCAGAATGGTACAAAATACACTGAGCCAACCGATATTGCCAACATCCTGACAGAAAGGTTTGGCGCAAACTTCACCCCCTCTCACCCCCAAAAGGGCCCATAACCATACCAGAAGAATGTAGAACTCCTGAAATCACAGACACTCAGGTTAAAACAGCCCTCTCCAAAACCAAAAACACAGCATCAATGGGACTGGACGGAGTCACAGGCTGTGTCCTACATGAGCTCAAAGACGAACTAACCCCTCACCTAAACACACTGTTCAAACTTAGCCTCTCCACAGGTTACATACCCATAGAGTGGCACACAGCAACGGTTATTCTGCTCCACAAAGGTGGAGCCACAACAGACCCCAGGAACTATCGCCCTATAAGCCTGACTAGCTTGATCTGCAAGGCTATGGAATGCATCATCATGGAACTCATTAACAGAGACATTGAGAACCTCCAAACACCGGACCCTACCCAATTCGGCTTTGTTTAGGGCAGATCATGCCTCCTAAACCTGCTGGACTTCTTTGAGACAGTTACCAAGGCTATAGATGAGGGAAAGGTGGTACACACAGCCTACCTAGACCTCGCAAAGGCCTTTGACACCATTTCCCATTCTGGTATTATAGACAAGCTCACCAGCCTGAACATAAACCCCAACATCTCAAGATGGGTTGCCAACTAGCTCATGGACAGAACCCACACGGTAAGAGTTGTGGGAGCTAGGTCTGACTCTAAACCGGTTACAAGTGGCATTCCCCAGGGCTCAGTCCTAGGACCCCTCCTGTTCAGCATATACTTCTCAGAGATACAGGCAAGCACAGGAGGACTATGGCTGACCAAGTTCGCAGATGACTGCAAACTAGGGGCTATAATTGACTCTCCAGTTGACAGAGATATCCTCCAAAAGGGTCTGGAGATGGACACCTGGTGTCAAAATCATGGCCTCAGGCTAAATGCCAAAAAGTGCATAGTCATCCCCTTTGGAAAAAACACAAACTACCACATAGGTGGTAGTCCCCTAAATATGGAAGACGTAATAAGGGATCTGGAGACTCAAGTAGATAGTAAACTCTCCTTTGATAATCACATTGCCAAAGTGGTTAGAAAATCCTTCTACATGGCACACCTTATATCAAAAGGGTTTGCATCCAGATCAAAAGAGCTTATTGTGCCCCTCTACTCATCGCTCATCAGACCCATCATAGAGTACAACGCCCCATTTGGGATGTATCTTATAAGACACCTGCAACAGCTGGAAAGACCACAGAAGTAACTCACCAAGAGAATCACTGGCCTCAAACAGATGCCCTATGCAGCTCGACTGAAGAAACTCCAGCTGTACTCGGTTGCATACCACCTACTCAGAGGTGATCTCTGCCTAACATACAAGGCCATGTCCAACCCAGAACTGATCGACATGCTCCACCTAAACAAAAGCTTATCCCCTCGAGCCACATGCTCTAGGGATCTAAACCTCACCACAACAATAAATAGGACATGCTGGAGGGATAGATTCCTGTCACAGAGACTTCCCATGCTTTGGAACAAGATTCCAATCTACATTAGGCAGAACTCCTTGCTAACGCTCTTCAAGAGAAACCTTTCCGAGTGGATGGGAAACAGAAAGTTTACCCCGGGGATCACTTCAGTGGATCTGCTGGACAGAGGCTCAGGGAACTAATCTAAGGGGGCAGTGAAAGCCAACACATTCTGGCTAGGCTTATAAGTGCCTTTGGGCAGATAGCCTAGAACCCACCTATGAACCTATGAACCTATGAACCTATAATGGATGCAATTAGGAAAAGGATCTGAGGGTGATTACCACACATAGATTAGATTCTGTATATAGATTGTTACCAAGATCTTTATCACACATTTATTTGATTGCCCACATCAAAGACAGGAAACTGTAGAAAAAATAAATAAAATATCAAATCATTTTTTAAGAAATTTCAGTTCAGAAAGGAAAGAAATACTGATACCACTGCATCCAGCGATGGTAAAATCATATCTAAAGTATTTCAAGTAGTTCTGAATGCCATTTAATGCATGGAGTATTAGGCTGTTGGAAGAAGTTCCAAGGAATATTCCAAGGAATATTACTAGATAGGAGCTGAGTCTTTTGTCCTCTGATGAAAGAAAAGACCAAGGACACATGATAGCATGTGCACATAGTTTCTGGGCATTTTGAGGGGATTATCCTGAGCAGGGAATTGGGAAGAGGGTGCAGATATTAGATTCTGGATACCGGTATTAACCAAGACCACAGAAAGTATTTCTTCTTAGACAGAATTGTTAACCTCTAGAATGAATTTCCAAAGCTGGCATTTGAAAAATATTCCACTGTCCAAGAACAAGTGGGAACTAGATCAGCAGAGGAAGAAATCCCTCTCTAACTTAAGCAACAAATTAGAGATCTTGTCAAGTCCTTCAAAGGTAATTATGAAGCAAAGATAACCTGCTTAGCTAAGGATAATCACAAGACATTATTTAACTACATCCAAAATCTAAACGGGAATACCCAGCTATGCACTGAACTGGTTGTGAATGGCACCCCCACACTCAACCAGAGGTAATAGCCAACCTGCTAGTGGATAGATTTGGAGAAAACATCAACCCCCATCTCCTCCAGTCATCCCCCAAAGTATACCTACCACCATTCCTCAGCCTATTATCGAAGAGAGCAGGTCATCTTGGCATTCTCCAAGGCCAAAAACACGGCATCAATGAGGCCAGAAAACATCCCATGTTGCCTTTTAAACAACTTAAAACATGACCTAGCAGGCCCACTTGCATCCCTGTTTAACCACAGCCTGAGAACTGGCTATGTTCCAGAGGAATGGTGGACAGCAGCAGTAATCCCTCTGCATAAAGTGAGACTACTACCCAACCCTGGGAATTATAGGCCCATACGCTTGACATCTGCAAGGCCATGGAAAGAATCATTATGGACCTTATTAATAAGGACATAGGTAATCTCCATACTCTGGATCCAACCCAGTTTGTATTTGTTAAATGGAGATCATGCCTGCTAAACATGGTTGACTTCTTCAAGAAAGTCACCAAGGTCATGGACGAGGCAAATACAGTGTATACCACCTGTTCTGACCTAGCCAGGGTATTTGACACAATCCCCCACTCATGTATTATAGAGAAACTCTCTCAATTACCAGATGGGTAGCCAACTGGCTCACCAAGAAGGCACATACTGTCAAAGTGGGTGACTTCACCTCTAGCAAAAGATCAATCACCAGTGGCGTACCACAGGGTTCCCTGCTAGGTCCCTTACTGTTCAGAATTTCTCAGAAGTTCAGGCAAACTTGTACAGCCTGTGGCTAACCAAGTTCACTGACAATTGCAAATTGGGAGCAATCATTGAGTCCCCCAATGATGTTAATATACTGCAGACAGGGTTAATGTGGACAAATGATTGGTGCCAAAGCCACAGATTAAAGACAAATGCAAAAAATGCATTATTATTCCCTTTGGGAAAGCTGACATCCATGCTAATTACATTACAGACAGCACCACTCTAAGTGTAGACCCAGTGCTATGTGATTTGGGATAGCAATCTGAACTTTGACCACCAAGTATCCACAGTACTAAGGAAATATTTCTGTGTGGCACATCTTATAAGTAAAGGTATCTCATCTAGATCTAACAATGTTATATTTCCATTATATTCGGCCCTCATCAGATCAATAATTGAGTGCACTGCTCCCTTTTGCATGTACCTTATCAGACACCTGCAACAATTGAAGAGGCTACATAGGCTTCTCGCCAGGAAATTACAGGGTACATAAATCAAGTCTTCTATGGAAAGGCTGAAAGCCCTGTCATTGTATTCTGTCTGCTACAGGTTGCTAAAGGGTGGCCTGTGCCTGGTTTACAGGGCAGTCTCTGACCCGGCCCTAATGGAAATGCTTCACATTTGTAAATCATACTGTAGGAGGGTCACTCACTCCAGGGATCTTAACCTAGCCTCTGACATGAACAGGTCAAGCTGGAGAGATAGATACATCTCCCAGAGACTGCCACTTCTCTGGAACAAGCTTCCAATTCACATGAAACAGAGCCCGTCCCTCCCCCCTCTTCAAACGCAACCTAGATCAATGGATAGATGACTGCAAATTCATGCCTGGGGTGGTGCCCATGTCCCTGCTAAACAGAGGAAGTCAGTATTAACTATCATAGACCCATACCTCTGTGAACTTCACTCACCTAACCACCGACAATTGGGGCAACTCAGGATAAATATGGCTAGGATTGTAAGGGCTCTAGCGCTGTTAGCCTAATGTCCTCCTATGAAGCTATAAACCTGAATGATTTAAAAGAGCAAGGGTCATATGAAAACTGGGTAAGGATAGTAAAATTAGGTCTGTTATTTGCCAAAGCTGTGTTTTTATGGGCACACTAGAGACCCTAATTGTATTTTGCCTTTCTTTGAATGGAATAAAATAGCATTTTGGGTTGCTGAGCTCCAATAAATACTTTAGGCCTAAACAGTTCTTCCTCATTCAATCCCCTACATATCACTCATTCTGAAAACATCTTTGTAGTAGCTGCTTTCTTACTTCTGATTGGCATATTTAAGCATAGTATCTTATTTTTCTCTCTTTCCCATTACTGTACTGCCTCCTCATTGCAGTTTCAAAATGTATAACATAAATTCTTTTTAGTGCTGACTCTGCATTTTGTATGACTGACTTTTATGAGCAGATACATGTAAAAGGCGCCATACAGATCGATACCATAGCCACACCAAAGTACAGTAATTCTGCTGGCATTTACTTGATGCACTTGTTTATCTGTAATCTGAAGAGATTAAGTATTGCATTGCTAATTGTTGACTATGTTTTCAAATTTTTTCCATGTCTTATAGTTTATGATTACAGTGCATTTGTTTAACAAAAGCATGCCTTCTCCCAGTTGTGTGTATGTGCTACTAGTTGGAATTATTTCTCTCCAGCAGCAAGCAGATGTGAACTTGTAACCTAACTCTCAAACTTGTAACCTAACGCTCAAAGCACTCCTCAGTATGGAGAACATCGACATCTGTGCAGTAACTGAAACCTGGTTCAAGGCTCCAGAGACCACCCCAGCACTACCAGGCTACAACTCATACCACATGTTTCGGCCACAGAACATGGACCGAAACACAAAAGGAGGGGGTGTATCCATATTCATCAAGGATACCTACACCTCCAGGTTAGTGGAGCAGCATGATACCTCTGAGATCATCCATGTGCAACTAACATCAAGCAAATCTGCAATGCAAATTGTGGCCTGCTACAGATCATCAGTCTATGACCCAGGACGACCACTCCAACTTTCTGGAGATACTGGAAAACATGAAGGTCCTACCGAACACCCTAATATTGGGCAATTTCAATTACCCTACCATTCACTGGGAAAACTACTCAAGTACAAATTCCCAGGCCCAGCGCTTCCTGGAATTCATCAACTCAAATACCCTGGATCAGCTGGTAAACTCCCCTACCAGAGGTGAAAACATATTGGACCTGGTTATCACAAACATGGGCAACAGGTTTTCCACACCAGAAGTCAACCCGCCACTGGTTAGATCAGACTATAAACTAATCACTCTGGATGTCCACACCCCACCACCACCACCCCCAACTAAGGAAACCACAGTAAAAACTTTTCTAAAGCAAACTTCACCTTACTTAAGACAGAGGTGGTAAGTTTCACAGCCCCCACACTAAATGATAACGCTGCCCAAGATGCAGAAACCTTTACAAATGCACTCTATGAGCACCTACAAGGATGCATGGATCGTGCCATCCCTAGCAAAACCAAGACTCACTCCTCTAAGAGAAGGAAACCAGTTTGATGGACCCCTGAAATAAACAGGCTATACAATAGAAGGAGCAAACTAGTTCAGAAAAAAAGGAAATCCCAAGAAGGAAAGACATCCCTGATCAGTATCAGTAAGAAACTGAGGTCCCTCATGAAATCATCCAAGGCTAACTTCGAAAGAAAAATAGCCAATGATTCAAAAGATAACCACAAAGCCTTCTTTAGCTATGTTAAGAATCTAAGTGGCAACTCACAGATACGCACTGAACTAGTGCAAAATAGCACAAAATATACTGAACCTACTGATATTGCCAACATCCTGGCAGATAGATTCAGTGCAAACTTCACCTCCCTCTCACCTCTAAAAGGACCCACAACAATACTGGAAAAGTGTAGTGAAAACCGCCCTTTCAAAAGCCAAAAACACAGCATCAATGGGACCAGATGGTGTCCCAGGCTGCGTCTTGCACGAACTACAGAACAAACTAACCCCCCACCTAAACACGCTGTTCAACCTCAGCCTCTAAACAGGCTATGTACCCATAGAATGGGGCACAGCAATGATTATTCCTCTCCACAAAGGATGGGCCACAACTGACCCTGGTAACTATTGCCCCATAAGCCTGACTAGCCCAGTCTGCAAGGCTATGCAGCGCATCATCATGGAACTCATTAACAATGAGATTGGGAACCGCCAAACACTTGACCCAACCCAGTTCGGCTTTGTTAAGGGCAGATCATGCCTACTAAACCTGGTTGACTTCTTTGAGACAGTCACCAAGGCCATAGTCGAGGGAAAGGTGGTTCACACAGCCTGCCTTGACCTTGCCAAGGCCTTCAACACCATTCCCCACTCGTGTATTATAGAAAAACTTGCCAGCCTGAACATAAACCCCTACGTCACGAGATGGGTTGCCAAATGGCTTACAGACAGAACTCACACGGTAAGAATAGCAGGCTCCAGGTCCAACTCTAAATCAGTCACAAGTGGTGTCCCACAAGGCTCGGTCCTGGGACCCCTACTGTTCGGCATATACTTCTCAGAAGTACAGGCAAATGCAGGAGGACTATGGCTAACCAAGTTCGCTGATGACTGCAAGCTGGGAGCCATAACTGACACTCCGGCTGACACGGACATCCTCCAAAAGGGCCTTCCTGAGACAGACACCTGGTGTCAAAGTCATGGCCTCAAGCTAAATGCCAAAAAATGCATAGTCATCCTGTTTGGAGAAAAAAAAATACCCACAAATTACCACATAGGTGGCAGCCCCTTTAAAACAGAAGAGCTTATAAGAGATCTGGGGACCCAGGTAGACAGTAATCTCTCCTTTGACAATCATATTGCCAAAGTATTTAGGAAATCCTTCTATGTAGCCCATCTAATTACTAAAGGGTTCACATCTAGAAATAAAGAGGTTATAATGCTCCTCTACTCGTCACTCATCAGACCCATCATAGAGTACAATGCCCCATTTGGGATGTACCTCACAAGACACTTCCAACAGCTGGAAAGACCACAAAAGTACCTCACCAAGAGGATTACTGGCCTCAAACATATGTCCTATGCAGCCCGACTGAAAAAACTCCGGCTGTACTCAGTGACATATCGCTTACTCAAAGGTGATCTCTGCCTGACTTACAAAGCCATGTCCAACTCAGAATTGATGGACATGCTCCACCTAAAGAAATCCAAGTCACTATTAGCCATGCGCTCTAGTAAGCTAAACCTCGCCACAACAATAAATAGGACATGCTGGAGGGATAGATTCCTATCACAGAGACTCTCCATGCTTTGGAACAAAATTCCAAATTACATCAGGCAGAGCCCCTCACTAACACTCTTCAAGAGAAACCTTGACAAGTGGATGGGTAACAGAAAATACACCCCTGGGATCACTTCATTGGCTCTGCTTGACAGAGGATCAGTTAATCAATGGGGTGGCGAAAGCCGACACACTCTAGCTAGGCTTATAAATGCCCTCGGGCAGATAGCCTAGTACCTACCTATGAACCTATGAACACATCATGGAATAATTGCTTAGATGTTGCGTAAGCTGCTGTGCCAATATCTTCTTCCTTACTCTTCTGTGTCAACAAGACTGCATTATCATTGTCTGTTTTCTCTTTTAATATAAGTGAATTCACAATTCCTAACTAGTTCACTCATACTCGTGGACACATATTCTTTCTGTCTTGAACCTCTGTACTTACATATAGTTCATGGCCTACATTTCTAGTTAAAATGACTGTTCAACTTTTCATGTACATTTAATAATCTCTGATAAATGTCTAGTACCAAAATAGTTACATTATCATTGCATGTTAATACTTAATGATGTTGCATTGTTGAAAACATTAATTTTCCAACGTGAATTTATAGTTTATGCTTCACAGTGTATTTTAAATATTAACAGTCTTGTAATCTCCACCTGCAACTTTTTCATTTTCTCTGTGCATATGGTTTAAACTACTTTTATTTTCTGCTACTGCATTATATGCCCTGTTTCTTGTATGTCCCCATATTGGTGGCAGGCAAGCTTCTTTTTATGAAACATTTTTAAAAGTCACTTAGTTATGAAATTATCCCTTTATTGCTACCTTCTGTTCTAGTTCTTTTTTTAACCCTTCCACTGGTTAAAATGTATTTGTGACCACATCAAATAATAAAGTTTACTTGTTGGTTTACACTTCTTTTTAATGAACAAATTAATATACTTTGTCACCAGTTGCCTTACTAACATGTCTGTAATATGGAGGTTGAACAAATCATTGCAGTTCCAAGTGCAGTTTAGCAAACCGATCCATAAACATAGACAATGACGATAATGTAATGCATGTACACAGCCAGGTACATATTTTATAGGTTCATAAATAAATAAATAATATGGGCTAAAATAGATTTAAAATAACAAAGTCCACTTTATTAGTTGAGCAATATGGCAACACTCAGAACCACATATGATTAAAATGCCATTCGGACATCTGTGAAGTATAACGTGTAGAATCTTTACATTTGGACATGACTTTGAATTTTCATTGAGAACAATAGAATTACTTATGGCTGAAAGAGGCATAACTCAGTTTATACTAAATTTAATCTTCGCTTCATAAATTCTCTTCCTGAATTATCCTTGACAATCCCGGGATCAATCGTGAACCCCCAATGCACCTGCTATGGAGAGAAAAGGCTTCCACAGCTGTTACAAATCTTCTGCTTATTGTGTAATTGTTTTATGTTCTTTCAGTTATCATCCTAAATTTCCATTACTATATAGAACAAATGAAAGCAAAATTCCACAAACATTCATTCTGTGCCCCGAAACATTACCATTTCCTCTTCCCCAACTGTATGAATACAAGAGGGAATGGGATTCTGCTTTCATGGCCGGACCACAGGTTGCCAGTAATAGCAGTAGCTGTAAGACAACTCTGTCATCTCTCCAAATCACCTCCAAACTGAGTCTGCAGGTTCATCACCCTAACCCCCCTCCTCCTATCTTTAGCACTACTGCACTTTCATAACCAAGAATAAGTGACAACCACTAAATCAAAGACCAGGTATTCTCCTAGCACCTTTATTCTATTACTTTTTAGAAAAATAATTATTTCCATTCTTAGTAAGTAGACTTTCACTCAAGAAAAGTACCTGCAGTCTCAGGTCTCTTTCTAGGAACATCAAAGCACAGCAAATACCACTCAACTACTACCTCACTGCAGTGACCACAGAATTTCAAAACAACTTGAAAAAAAAGATTTTAGATAAATCCCAAATGCAATTGATTCATCTGGAAAGATACATTTCAACTCTGCAAGTAATACCTACCTCTTTTTTGTTAGGATTACAGCATCAGAGTCGCCCCTCCTCATTCTTCTCACTTAAGTCATGTTTTATAAATCTGTCCTCAGATTAAAATTAATTATTCCACATTTTTCAAATAATCATTTAATTTGCTACAACCCATCCAGATCTAATTTTTTATAATTATTTTATTGTAGCAAAAAAAGAGAATGTCAAGGGTAGAGGGCCTCACAAAGTAAGAAAGCAGTCCAAATGTTAAAACGCAAAGTGAGGCTCACCACAACAATTGAAGCAGGCCGTTAAACTCTTTATTTCAAAAAGTATTGTCACTTTTTTGGAATAAAGAGTTTAATGGCCTGCTTCGATTGTCGTGGTGAACCTCACTTTGTGTTTTTATATTTGAACTATTTTATTGTGAATATGTTAAGTTGGGTGGCCACGGTGGTGCAGCGGTTAGTGTTGTCGCCTCACATCAAGAAGTTCTCCGGTTTGATCCTCAGCTGGGGTGCCTTCTGTGTGGAGTCTGCATGTCCTCCCTGCGGTCGCGTGGGTTTCCTCCAGGTCCTCCGCTTTCCTCCCAAAGACATGCTGTAGGTGGATTGGACACTCTAAATTGGCCCTAGGCGTGAGTGCATGTGTGTGTGCCTCCTGTGGATGGTTGGACGCTGGGCTGGCAACTCGACACTGTAAAACCCCACTGCCAATCATGAGCAGACATGTGATGCGCTGTGCTGACCCCTATCTGTGAAAAGCCAAAAGAAGAAGAAGATTGTGAATATGTTAAGTTCATGATAAAATCAATGCAATTATAATCTGTATTTTTACTCAAAATATAAATGAAACTATCAGTTGTATAACCAAAAACTAAAATCACTCCAAACAACTGCAAAACAAATTAAAGTCTTAATAATTCAAAGGTAAAACATCCAATAAGCGTTTTTGTCTATGACTAGACTTCTTCAGACTGGATAAAAAGAACAAAGAAAACAGCTTTATATACACACCATAATTGAAAAGCAATTACATAATTAATTAGATTCAATTAAAACAGTAATTAAGACACAACTCAGGAAATAAAAAATAAAGAAATGCAATGCCTGCTTTAATGCTTAAGCTTCTTTCTCCTTAGATATATTTTAAAATTCTCTTTGCCATTGAGACCGGGGGGGGGGGGGGGTTTGCTGGCCTCTAGCCTTAATATCCAGCAATACTCCCTCCTTTCTAACTCTCCTTCAGCAGCAATCCTTCCATTAAAATCAGATACACAATCCACTTCTAAACATCTAGGCCCACCACTATACCCTGAAGTAATATAATGCTTCCCCGTGCATTATTCTTAACCATCTGTTTAATAGCATATAAATGCTCATGTTTTCTTTTGAACAGCTCTCTTGTAGTTCTACCAATATAATATGCAGAACAAAAGGACAAATAGGTAGATAAATCATAAATTTAGATCTGCATGTATATAAACCTCTAACTCTAATTTTAACATTATTTATATAAATTCCATTATCATCTATTACCAAAAAGGTACAATAGTTACAATTAAAACACTTCACCATCCCCATTCTGCATTTTTCATTGCTATCTTTAAAACTCAAATTACGTTGAAAAATATTTTTAAAAGTCCTTCCTCTTTGTTTATAAATGCAGGTACTTCCCCCATAACCTTTCTAACCTCTTGAAAACTACTTAGAATTTTCCAGGTCTCTTTTACAACTTCTTTAATCTGCTTCCCATCTAATGAATATTGAACAAACATCCCTGTTCCAAACAACTGCAAAACAAATTAAAGTCTTAATAATTCAAAGGTAAAACATCCAATAAGCGTTTTTGTCTATGACTAGACTTCTTCAGACTGGATAAAAAGAACAAAGAAAACAGCTTTATATACACACCATAATTGAAAAGCAATTACATAATTAATTAGATTCAATTAAAACAGTAATTAAGACACAACTCAGGAAATAAAAAATAAAGAAATGCAATGCCTGCTTTAATGCTTAAGCTTCTTTCTCCTTAGATATATTTTAAAATTCTCTTTGCCATTGAGACCGGGGGGGGGGGAGGTTGCTGGCCTCTAGCCTTAATATCCAGCAATACTCCCTCCTTTCTAACTCTCCTTCAGCAGCAATCCTTCCATTAAAATCAGATACACAATCCACTTCTAAAAATCCAGGCCCACCACTATACCCTGAAGTAATATAATGCTTCCCCGTGCATTATTCTTGACCATCTGTTTAATAGCATATAAATGCTCATGTTTTCTTTTGAACAGCTCTCTTGTAGTTCTACCAATATAATATGCAGAACAAAAGGAGCAAATAGGTAGATAAATCATAAATTTAGATCTGCATGTATATAAACCTCTAACTCTAATTTTAACATTATCTATATAAATTCCATTATCATCTATTACCAAAAAGGTACAATAGTTACAATTAAAACACTTCACCATCCCCATTCTGCATTTTTCATTGCTATCCTTAAAACTCAAATTACGTTGAAAAATATTTTTAAAAGTCCTTCCTCTTTGTTTATAAATGCAGGTACTTCCCCCATAACCTTTCTAACCTCTTGAAAACTACTTAGAATTTTCCAGGTCTCTTTTACAACTTCTTTAATCTGCTTCCCATCTAATGAATATTGAACAAACATCCCTATTCCATAATTCTTCTGATTTATACTATATTGCCTACTATTGCTCTTATTTTGATCTTTTCAATAATTAAATTGTTGTTTTACTAATTCTTCAGGCTAGCCTATTAATTTAGAGCAAAGGGAAGTCTCTTCATTTAAAAACAAATCATCACTATCTATTAAAGCACTAACTCTCATGAGCTGCCCTTTCACAATATTATTTTTCATACCTATGGGGTGCATACTTCTATATTCTAAATACGTGTTATTTTGTACCTGTTTTTTATATATTTAGGTTTTTAACCCATTGCCTTCCTTATACACTTCTACATCTAAAAAACACACTTTCTTGAGATCATAACAGGAGGTAAAGCTCAAATACTTGCAGGCATTGTTCACATATTCAATAAAACATAATTCATCACAACTCCCTCTTCATATTAGAAAGATGTTGTTTATAAAACAGCCATAGTAAATAATACTCTTCAAAAGCTTACTATTGATAATGAATTCCTTCTCCCATGCTACCATGAAGAGATTTGCATAGCTGGCAGCCATAGCTATGCTTAACAAGAAATAAAACTATTGTGTAGTGTAAAAAAGGAGGACTACAAGTCTGGGAATTAGAGATGTTGGCCTCTCAAGCAACAGGAGGTTGGTTTTGGAAAAGCAATCCTGAGGAGTATGCTGTAACAAAGAAGACGCAAGCTGGAAGAACCTCAAGTAGCCTGGAGATTGTCTAGGCAGGAGGAAGCTGTGATCCAATGTTTTCAGGTATTGCTGGGACTAAAGGAGTCATTAAAGTTATTCATCACCAGGTGCTTGTTATTTTCTTATTACTATTATTATTATTTCATTAATTAATTTATTTGTATATTTGTTTATTTTGGGGCTACATCATCTGATGATATATATATGCTACTGCTTTACAGAATTCTTACACTTTTGGCCATTTGTGGAAATTTGTGGAATGTTCTTCAAAAGAGTGAACAGGTACCCTTGTGCTAATATAACAATCATTTCATTTTCTAGACAAGCCCATACAGTTTCAGGCCTAATAAAAGATCACTTTTCTTACTGAAAGTTGTAAAGTGTTCAGAGGTGAAAGCCAATTTCTTTTTCCTTTAAACAAAAAATGAGTGCAGATAGTAACCTTTATCTGAAATATGTCATCTGCAGGCACATATATTTCTAAGCTTTTCTGCAGACATCAGGGATATTGCAAACACCAAACCAGTACAAAATCCAATAAAATTCTACTCTCTGTAAAACACAGACATTTATTCAATTTAACATGCAATAATAATAAAAATGGTTCCCAAAGAGGTCAACAGAAAGGAGCTGATGGACAGAAAAACTAATGATTGGTCTCTTGTTGCGGCACAGAAGAACTGAAATGGTGCTAGCTGCTTCTCATTTCAACCATTTATTGGGATGACATCCTGACTGGGGGTAAGATGTCTGCAAAAGCTCTGGATTCTGACCAAAAAGGTAGATGTCCAGCTGTACAATTTCCCATGACTAAATAATGATATTACAGTAGTGAACCTTAAGATGAATGTCAGAGTTTGTACAAATTCTGTTGCGTACCCTTTGGATAACAACTGCAAATGCCACCTGTCCATACTAATCTACTGACATGTTTGTAAAAAATGCTGAAAAAAACATACACAAACTTTTGCAGCTGGAATGGATGTAGAGGAAGCAATATATCAGTTTTCCATCTTGATTTTGGCATCTTGCTTGTAGGATCCAAATGTTCCTTTCCTCCCAGTCTGTCACCATTTTTGTGACTGTATGTATGTATATCCTAAAAGAAAGTTCTTTGTGGTCTGAAAGAAGCTAATATATGGTGGCATTCATCATTCATCTGACTGCTGTCCTAAAACATAGCTGTTTTCTCCAGGTCAGCCAAAAGTTTATCAACATGTTTCAAGCATGCATGGCAACCAAAAAAAACAACAAAAACGCAATCAGCATTTATATAAAATGTTTAATGAACACTACACTAAAATTCAGTAAACATTTTATACAAATGCTAGTTGCATTTGTGGTGTTTTTTGGTCACCACACATTTGAAACATTTTTCCCCTAGTTCTAGTCTTTCTTTTTTGGTTTCCACTGTCTTTTTTATTTTACCAACATGTTTGCTCAACACTTCTTCCTTAATACTAGGTCAACTAAGTCTCAGCAGAGTTTGACCCCTGCATCCTCCATGTGGGAGCTGTACTCCCACACATTCCCTAACATTGCATTCCAACTCTGAGGGAAGAGTAGTTGTTTTGTAGCAGGCCTAAACAAAATATGTCCCCAGCATCTCAATACTGCAGCTTTAGAGTTGGTGTATTTTATGCAGAATGAAGTAGACTTGCCCCCTTGCAAAAAAGGTAAATGTCTCTATGTTTTTAATGTAAGTGTTTTTGATAACTATTATTTTGGTTGACTGAGTTACTTTTTAGCAAAACATAAGCTGATGAGGCTTATACATGAAATACATAATTGCCAATAGTTTTTTATAAGGGTGTAAAGTCATAGACCCCACACCTCAGACCTGAGCCCATGCAGTGGGGCTTTGCTGCCTGCACTCCTTAACAAATATAACTTATTCTGAGGTCACAAAATCTTGGATTACTTACACAAACTTTCAACAATCGCCTGCTTTATGAGTCAGCTCAGCGCTTGCTTTGATAGATTAATAGGCAATATCTATGTGTACGGCCAAATAGACCATCAATAAGCTTAACCAAATCATCTAGCATTAGTGGATGATTAACAGTTTCAGATAAGTGAGTTATCCACTCATGCCTCAGGTGAAATTTGTGATCACCTATCCAGTTATCCAGACTGGTTTCAAGGGAATATTCTCCTTGATATATAAGAGGAGCCTATGCCAGAAACAGAGGATAAGTCCTGTTACATACCTGTTGGGCCAGATGGTATTATTAATACTGCATTACAGGTTTAAGTATCTACAACAGGTGTTTGTTTTCTACCAGTTTTGTTTAAGTGAGGGAATTCAAAGGGCACAGTGTTATTCTTAACATGAAATGCTAAGCAGAGATCACTCTTTAGGAGCGCATTCAAAACTGAGTAGAAGGATAAGACTTTTAGTCTATCAGAGTAACAAAAGGCACTAAAACCTAAGACTGTCAAGGGCAGATCTTGCTTGTTGAACCTGGTTGACTTACTTGAGACTGTCACCAAGGCCCTGTATGAGGGAAAGTCAGTACATACAGCTTATCTTGACTTGGCCAATGCCTTTGACACAATACCCCACTCAAGCATCATCAAAAAGCTAACACAACTTGGCATAAATCCCTGTCTCATCAGGTGGGTGGCCATCTGATTCACCCATAGGACCCATAAGGTCAAAATAGGTGTCGCCACCTCCAACAACAGACCTTTCACTAGTGGTGTTCCCCAGGGATCTGTCCTGGGACCCCCACTCTTTGGCATCTACTTCTCAGAGGTCCAGACAAAGACAAAAGGCCTGTGGCTGACCAAGTTTACAGAGGACTGTAAGTTGGGTGCTATCACTGACTCCCCAAATGATGTTAACATACTGCAAGAGAGTCTCACAGCAACAAATGACTGGTGCCAAAGTCATGGTCTTAAATTAAATGCAAAAAAATGTATTATCATACCATTCAGCAAAAACATGGCCCCTAATGATTACCACATCAGCAGCAACCCCCTAAGCACACAACCGTGGTGAGTGACCTGGGTACTCAGGTTGACAATAATCTCACATTCAACGATCATGTTGCGGCAGTGGTCAGAAAAGCCTTTTACTTGGTTCATCTCATAAGTAAAGGGATTGCATCCAGAAAAAAAGGAGGTTATTACCTCTCTGTACTTCTCTCTCATTAAGGCAATAATTGAGTATAACACCTCATTTTGGTATGTATCTCTCCAAACACCTGCACCAACTGGAAAGGCCACAGAAATACCTCATAAAGAGAATCCATGGCCTCCAACACCTGTCCTATGTGAACAGGCTCAAATCACTATCACTCTACTCAGTATCATACAGATTGCTTAGAGGTGATCTGTATCTCGCCTACAAGGCAATATTGGACCCTGCCCTACTAGAGATGCTCCATATCCGTAAGTCCAACTCCTTGCGCATTACCCACTTGAAAGCCTAAATCTCATATGCGACATCAACAAAACCTGCTGGAGAGAGATGTTTGTCTCCCAGAGGCTGCCTCTTCTCTGGAACAGATGTCCCATACATGTCAAACAGAGTACCTCGCTGACCCTCTTCAAATGCAACCTTGATGAGTGGATGGGAAACCACAAATTTGCCCTAGGAGTTCCACCTGTGTCCCTCACTGACAGGGGCAACTGGTGCTGACTGAGGTTTCTTTTTTGGGGATAAACTCTTGGCTAGGCTTGTAAGGGCCCCAGGGCCATTAGCCTAGTAACCTCCCATGATCCTATGATCCTTTATGGTGAGGGAAAAGTTGAGGTCTCTCAACATGTTTTAAGTGGTTAGTGAAGTGTATGCAAAAGGAGACACTTTTCAATGATGGGACAAAATAAACAAGGATAAAGTGAGACTATAACCTTCTATGTACCTCGGAAAAAATACCACAAATGATATGGCATGCAAGGTAGCAGGATTTTATAATGATGACAAGGATGTAGTCACCAAGAAATGTTTGTTATGATCAGCACTCAAGTCTCTGATGACTACATCAAATTTAAGTAGAATGTTATCTGCATGGCAGGTTTATAAATGTAGTTGTTACAGTAGATCTACCAAGGGATATTGCATTTCTTGGCATTAAGGGCAAGCCTGTAATTAACACACCAAGCAGCTGTTTGTTCCAGCCTTTGTTGGAGACTTTGAGTATCATCTAAGATTTGATAACCTTCCCCAGTTTTCAGTCATCAGCAAAATGGGTTAGTTATAGTCTCTGGATATCAGCTTTTGTGTTAGAAAAGCATATGCCAAAGAAAAGGGGCCCAGTGATACTTTCCTGTGTAAAGCAAATACCTCTCATCTTAACAGTATGGATTCCCTGAGATAGCCAGTTAGCTGATGAACTCTGCATGGATTAATATGATGTTGGGAGAACATGTCAATAATCCCAGCATGAGGGATAGTGTTAAAGCCCTGGGCAAGTTCCAGGTACCCAGCACAGACTGTATGCTCTTTATCTATAATCTCATTAACATTTTTGATGAACTTATCCAGGTTGAGAAGACATGATCTGCCTTTTACAAAGGATATAATATCAGCTATATCATTGATTGTTAATTCAGCTATATTTCCATAATCTTGCTTATGATATTAATGAGATTAATAGGCTTGTATTTGCCCAGGGTCAGTAGATGGACCACCTTTATGCAAAGGCATCAAACCAACTGTTCTCTGGATCTCAGGCTGAAAAGCTGATGGAGTCGTTTTGCTAGGTGCTTCTTGGTAAACAACCAGAGAAATTTTCAGGACCCATGGAACTTGTATTTTTAATTTTTGTAAAATGTTAAGAGACATGGTCAAAAAAGATTTTAGAAGCATAGTTGTGACGGGGTATTGAAAAGGCAGATAGAGATGGTGAGTGGCATAAAGTTAGAAGGGAATTTGATTAAAAGAATAATAATATCGCTGGAATCAGAGATGGACGTTCCATTAGAGGTAACTTCAATACAGAATTATTGGTTAACTTTAAGTTTCTGAATATGGTTGAAGCCTTATGGTTGTTTTTTGAACTGATTGTAAACATAAGTTCATAGCCAGTCTTGCATTTCCTAATGGTAAACTTGAGGTTCTTATTAACCAGTTTTAGGTCTATTTTAAAATGATGAACTGGAGATTTTTTATAGATGAATAGGAACCCCCTCCTTTTTGTAACTGGGTTTGTAGATATGATGGCTCCACCCTAGAAGTTTTATTTTAAACTTACCACTCTGCTTGCCTTGGATGGTCTCTGATGCCTCAATGCATCTATTAAAGAAGGGATGCAATTCAGAACAGTAGGTGGCAGCCTCAGGTAGAAGGTTTGCTGGGCAGTGTATCATTTGTGATAATCAATAAGACTGACAAATATTAAATAATTGGCTATGGAGTAATCAGTGAAACTGAGTAGTCATTAGAAGCCATGAAGCAACTTTTTCTGGAGAAGGTCACAATAGGTTGGTCAGACTTGACTGGGGAGAGGATAACAAGTGATGTGGTAGAATTTGGGGATGCATTAATGAGGATAATAGCTAGAAAATGGAGACCACTGCTGGGCAAGGGGCCAATTTGGTAAAGTGTACTAGTATTTATAAAGTAAAGTCTATCAATTTATGTGTGGGTAGTTGAAGTTGCACATTAGAAAAGTATTTGGCTCAATGGTTACTTTTTCTAAATGGTTACAGTATTCAACCTACTTTGAAGGAGCTACAGCTGGTGATCTGTAATTGGCTATAATGCCATTTCCAGATTTATATCATGTGCAATCTGGAGACAGACAGTAGCATTATGAATAACGATAAATCTTTCCTTGCATTTATTAGTGGATATGAATGTATAATAGGCATTGTACCCTGCAATACAGGGAGTGTTATTGCTACACTAGAACAGGATTTGTGTAATTACACAAATACTGCTGTCTATAAGGTTAAGGAAAGCCTTGAGTTCAGACATTTTGTTCTTTAGGCTTCTGGTATTCAACAGTGCTTCCCTGATATTATCTGAATTAAAATTTGCCATCAAGATACACATCTGTGAACTCTGCTTAAAAAGATACTACGAGGGTAATAAGGGTTTTATCCAGTATGTAAAAACAGCATGTGAGATGGGCAGGACATCCCTGGTAAAGGGGGGGGGGGTTCTGTTGATCATTTTATCCCATGCAAATACACTGAATCTCCCTAAAATGACACAAGCTGACTAGACAATTATGGAAATCAATGATTTTATACTTGAATTTAGGTATCATTCTTGGTGATGGTAGAATGCTGCTCAATTCCAAGGACCTTGTCTTCCTTGGAGACAGGAGTAGATAGCTTATCAATGTTTCTGCATCTCTCCCAGGGTGGAATATTTAAGGTCATTCATTTACATATAACCAACTACAGAGTTCTAGTTGTATCTGGAGTAGTGCAGAGAGCCCTAATGACATCCCTAATCATAGCACTATTGTGGCAGCTGTCAACCAACACTTTACCAGCCTTGTCAGTGTTGGGTCTGTGTGCTTCACAATGGAGTTAATAATGACTAAGGCATTTCTGGAATGTGCTGCAGGCTTGTGAGACCTTATATGCTTGACATACAGGTAGCTACCAGTAGCAGTAGGTCAGGGTATGGTGATTTGTATTTTGGCTTTGTGGCTAAAACAAGCTTGTAGAATGTTTAGGAGGCCTAGAATGCTTAGTTGAGGATTTCTTTACTACCTCAGCATATGTAGAAGTGATGTTCTGGTGCTGTGGTAACATGGTGTTGAGGTGGTACTGTTTACTGACTGTGGATGAGATAGAGAGAGACTATCCTCCAGTTTAGATAAATAACAGGTGAGTGCAGTGAGGATGCCCCAGGCCAGTATCCACCCTTTTAACTGATTTCAGCTGAGATAGTTCTCTTTCATAGTCGTATTTTTCCCCATGTGCTTCTTCAGGTCAATGCTGATACAATTTGTCAGGTTTTTCTAGTCAGTTTTATCTACTCTGTTTCAAACCTTATCATGAAATCCATTTTAGAAGTTCCAGTACTAGACAGAGTAGCGCAAATAATATTGCTGAAAGAAGAAACTCTGACTAGAACATAACTGCACACATATCTTATACTGTTTATTAATGGCTAATTCTTTAGCTGCTGTCTAGAATTTGGGTTGTAACTGATAAACTTCTTCCAACCATTCATCCATATAAATATTTCCATGTTTTATAATTATATTCAAACATTTCATAAAGTACCACAGAACATGTCAAGGTGGTGGCATTTCATAATCAAAAAGAAAAATAGCCAGAGAACAGTAAATTATGTGGCTCTATTGTGTTTAATGCAATACATAGATAGGTAGGTAGCAAGTTAGTTGCTTAACAGAGTTATTTAACATATAAGTGAGTTGCAACCTATTTATATCTAGTTTGCAGAATAAACACACTGATTCGTAATCATGTGTTGACATAGATTTCTGCAACCACACTGTGATTTTCATTTTATTTCTCCTTATTTGTCTCACCTTGGGTAGCACAGTAATCCAATACTAAAGAAAAAAATGTACTAATATATTACGTTTAGCCTTGTCCTTGGAACACAGAGTTGTTGCCAGGTCATTTTCACCTTGGACAATCCTCCCTCCTCCACAAGTTGAGGAAGAAGAAAAGTGTGCGACAGTATTATCTTCCATAGTGTGTGCTACAGTGTGTATCTGCCATAGTGTGCGTTACAGTGTGTATCTGGTACACTGGCTGAAACACCTTTCAGAAACTGTACTAAAGAGCTATAGTAGCTCATTGCTACAGTTCCTAATACACACACACACACACACACACACACACACACACACACACACACACACACACACACACACACACACACACACACACACTACAAGCAGTCCTTGAAATCATTTAACAGTGGCAATTTCAATCATGGCTGTTTATGTAGTTACCAATGCTGCTTGCAGCTTTGCAAGGACTGATCGGTAATCACTACCAATAACGGTGATCACACCACTGATTTTCAGGAACCAGTTGACACCTCTTTTATGGTGTCTGTCTCACCCCCTAATAGCTTATCCCACTCTTGCTATTGCTCTGTGTGTCATAGATGAAAAGGGTTAATAACATCCAGTTTACCTTCCTGGTTAGCAAAAGAACAATAAAAAAATACCAACTTCAATCCTTTCAATTCTCTCTGATTCTGCAGAATCCTTCTGATTTGTCCTCATAGTTTTGCCCTGTCATTTGTAAGATTTTTAATATTGTGGTAAATTACTGAGGATTATAGTCAGTCAGTCAATAATAACAGACATCAGAGTTGTACATTTCTTATTGTTCAGGAAAATGCATGTTGATACAAAACCTATTGCTCTGTTAGTTCTTTTTAAGTGAATTGGAGTAATATTTAACAATTGTCCCTGGTTTCGGGCCTGTGCCCCTCCACTATTTTTGGCTTTATCCAGAATTTTTGAGAAAAGAAGATGGCGCTTACAGCTGTCATTGCTATCATTTCTAATTGTTGTTTACTGTTACTTGTTTCTGCTGATACCCACATTTCCTGCAACCTGTTTGATATTTGTCTAAACTGTATGTACTATAAACAGTTCTACCCTGGCTTGTGTATATAGTAAATTGTCTTCTCTTTCCTAGTGTTCTATCATTTGTACTTGAGTACTGCATACAGTCTAATGAAGGTCAATGAAACGTTGTTATATTCAATGTAAATATATTATCAAGTGGTTCAATCTTTTTAGATTAACTACATTGTTTGATTTCCTGTGTCCAATATTGCCACTTACTAATAATTTGCATGCAAATCACTTGTACAGGCATGTATCTTTCACTGAATATTATCAGAAAGCATTTAATATTTTCACTATTGCATACAGAATTTATGGCCAGAATTAATAGAATATTAAAACACTGCACTGTCCAAAATGGTGAGAAGAGAGGCATTGAGCATTGAGGTGGTGATTCAAAGACAATAACAGCTCTGTTGTGTTAGGTGAAAAACGAGTGTGTCTGCATACTGACATGATAACGAGGTTCCACATGCATATGTGGGGCACAAAATGTGCAAATGATGCTATCAGAGATGGCTCTGATTCAGAAATGTATAACGGAGGTGCACAGCACTCAGTGATCATCTATTCTGAATTCCAAGAACTGTCAGTGCACAGAATACTACAACTTTTTCAGCAGCAGCTTTCATAGGTTCATAGGTTCATAGGATGATACTAGGCTATTGGCCCGGAGGCCGTTATAAGCCTAGCCATGAATTTTACTCATGTTCCCACAAACTCAGCACCTGTTTCTCCTGTCCAGCAGGGACACAGGTGGGATCCCAGAGATATATTTTTGACCAGTAACATGTTGCAGAGCAACACACGTTACTGGTCAATGCCAGTGAGCACAGTGCAGCAATAAGACTATGATGTGCTATGGCCCTCCAAGCTAACATATGGTACCAACAATGCTTAATTGCAACTATTTTTCTGACCAGCAGATTCTGTACTGCTGTGTGACTAGAGATACCATATGGGATCTTGCTGAACTGCATTGCTACATGCAGAATCATTGGGGATTTGTGAACTGTAAGCACAACCACAAAACAGCCAGCACCTTAAGAGTGAAAAAAAACAAACTTTAATGTGGCAGCTCCAGCATGTTAGTGTATAAAAACACTACAAAAGCATACCGGTTTTGGCATTAATATGCCTTCATCACTGCAATAATCATACAAAAACAATAAATGTAATTTACATAAAAACAGCTTCAAATACAAGTCTGCCATTGGATAATCAAAAGCAATCATTTAATTCAGGTTTAAAGAGCCCCCCCCCCCCCAACCTAATAATCCAACTTGATTCTTTGCTGTTTAAAATGGTATGCCAGCCTAACTTAGACAGCCTATTGCCAGTAACACGGTCAATGATAAGAAATTTAAACTGTACAGTAGTATGCGTCAGGGTATGTTAATATAAAGAATTGGACAATCTTTTGTTCCTAATGTCACTGAGATGTTCAGATATACGTATACTCAGTGGCCTAGAAGTTTGACCCATATAAAAAGCAGAACAAGAGCAAGTGGCTAAATATAGGACCCAGTCAATGCTATAGTTACCAACACAGCGAATGTCATAAACCTTCAAGGTGTTTTTACTGGTAAATTGTTTGTTATTAAGAACATGACTACATAACGAGCAATGACCACAAGGGACACACCCCACCAATTTGTCCCCAAACAATGTGACCTGTCGTGTACTGGATGCAGTCCTGTGTTTATAATGATTAAAATAAGTCCCCAGAGTTGGACCCCGTCGGAAGGAAAATAAACATTTGGGAGATAAAATCTCTACCAGCTTATCATGTGACCTAAGAATGCCCCTATGGTGGTCAATGATGTTTCAAAGGGTATTAGTATTGCTCCCAAAAGTTGTAACAAATCGAACAGGCCCGTGTTCGTCCACATTGTGTTGTTTATATTTCAACAAAGTAGATCTGGATTGTTGAAATGCAAACTCACTAGCTAACATTACATTGTCTGAGTCATATCCTCTATTTAAAAATCTCCCTATCATGTCCTGTTGAAAATGGTGATATGAATCATCAGAGGAGCAAATACTCCTAATCCTGAGAAATTGAGATTTCTGTATATTGCCGTATGTGCGGTCCATTCTGTTGGTTTTCTGGATTTGGGAACTGCCCATCCCCATGGGCATTAAGGTATTTGTAGTTTTAACCATTTCTGCTACAGGAACCTTTCAGTGACCTACAGGGAACATGCTAAGAATTTTGCAGAAATTGTAATTGCAGATCTGACAAAAGTTCTCTGCTGTAACATGTGGAGGAGCATGTCTGGTTCCCTAGGACTGCAGAGGAAAGAACCAACATCATGCAGGCATTCTACTATATTGCCCATTTCCCTGAGGTTGTGTGAACCATTGATTGTACACACATTACCATCAAGGCCTCAACTGGTTCAGAGGATGTCAGCTACATCAACTGTAAGTGTTTCCATTCCCTTAACTGCCAGGTGGCATGCAGTGCAATGCACATAGTATCATCTGTAATGTGCCTGTGCACCACCCATGCAGCTCCCATGATTCTCATATCTGTCATGTCTTACCAGTAACAGAGTTTCATGCAGGGTGACTTTCTACAGGGTCATTTAGTTAGAAGAGGCACATTTATGCACGTACAGAGACTACTACATGCAGTTGCCATGCAATCAAGTAACAGGTCACATATAATGATATAAAAACCACAAACCGAACTGCAAACGAAAACAACCAGCCAGTAATTCCACCAATATTTTATTAAAACAGCTCTAACATCTCGGCTCTCCACATAAGCTATCAAGGAGTAAAAGACTCCTTGAAGGCTTGTGTGGAGAGCCGAGACTTTAGAGCTGTTTTAATAAAATATTGGTGGAATTACTGGCTGGTTGTTTTCGTTCACATATAATGATATCACTGTTGCATATGGCAGGAGATGCTGAATACGAACTAGAACCATTGGATAATGACTCATCCTCAATCTCTTGACCATTGCAGAAGTAGCATACAGATTTGCAAGTACAGTGACACAGAATGTTGTGGTTGGGAGCTTAATCTCTCTAAAGGAGGTTTCTATTACCCAGATGCATGAAGTGGGGAACTGAAGTGCACAATTATGATCTGTCATCAGATATTTTGGTGTGTGCCATATTGCATAATATGGTTTTACAAAAACAGCTCCAGCAAGAGGGAACCATCCCAGAAGATCCTACCATACCAATTGTAGCAGCAGATAAGGAGCAGTGCATCCAGTAAGAGGAGGAACGGGCAATAGCCATACTCCATATGAGGCACAGGTGGTCACAATGCATCACAGCACTGGTAAAGAGACAGCGCCTGATCCACAGTTATGAGTCATGACACATACACACAGAATAAAACTATCTAGCCCACATTATGCTGCTGACCTCATGGAATGGCCATGCTGTGCATCAGTTATTATTTTACCCATGCAAGTGTTAGGGTGGACAGGAAGCAGTTACCATCATTTGCACAAGTGAGGAGACACAGTGACAGATGACAGTAATACTAGCATATGTGCAGAGGCATGGAGGGTGGTGGTGGCACTTAGTCTGGTAGCAGGTTGTGGGTAGTCAAGAATGACAGCCCCCAAAAGCATGGTGGAGCTGCTATAGCATGAATGTTGATGATGTGTACTATGGTGTCCTAGAGTCTTGAGGTTTAATGTGGTCCATTACAAAGATGGTACAGAACTATGGGAGCATGTGCGGGCGTGTACTGTGATGGACTGTCTCATATTGGGAGCCTCTGGATTTACAGCATTCATGACAATTATGGCAGCCACCATTAGTTGTGATACTTCAACTGCCCACAAGTAATGGTGTAGAAATACAGGAGCAAGAATGTGCAGCCTGGTGAGGTGTCCCAGGGGTGGATCCTGAGGAGCATCATTGAGCATGTGTGTCAGAGAACACAACCAGCTGTGGTGGCCCATGTAGTCGGAGCTGACAGATGCCAATCAATTAAGGCCAATCTCTAACCAAATGTGAAAGGTTAATTTGCACATAAAAAAGGGAAAATGGCTAGGCTTAAAATAGCCTGCAAGGGCAGCTAGCCTAGTATTTACCTATGAACCTATGAACCTATGCTGCCTTCGGAATGGTCTGTGTTATCTGGGTATGATTGGCCTGTGATCATGCACCTCACATCCAGGCTCTTCCATGGACATGGACAGCATAATTAGCATAGGTAGACCAGATGATGTCTACTGTCTGTGACATGGCTGCACCTGTGGATGGAGTGCTAGCCACTAGTGTCTTGAACAGTACACTATCTGCTCCCTATCTTTGTACTCTGTGCCACTATGTAGGAGATGGGTGCCATGCTGCAGCCCATGCAGGTGCTAAAAATTATCCCACGGGTCTCACGGCACACTTACCATCTCTATAATACAGTGAATAGCAGCTGTTTGTGTCTCTATCACTGACTTGCATGTGCATTGATTTAGGCCAAATGTACCACCCATGTCAGAGATTCTTGAAGAATTGGTGGCACCACAGACTACCATGCCTTTCCCTGTGGCTGTGCACAGACATCAGATGCAGTGCAGCTTACTGCCTGTGTAGCTTGAGTGTCACAATTACAAGATGTTCAACAAATAGAAATGAGGCTGTTTTTTTGAACTGTCCCTGCTCTGGCTCTTCAAATATGGGAGGTGTGTGTGAGGCCTCCACTATTTCTGATCCTGACAGTGTTACTGTATCATCAAATTGTACCATGTGAAGATTGCCATCATCAACATCTATGGGTGACCTCATCATGAGCTGTACTGGATCCTCCACCAGTAGCATCTGGGAAACACAAAGTAATACACCTGTGGCAGCACTGTAATGCATGGAATATAATGATATATAACAGATACAGTAATGACATAGTTTGCAAATACCATATGGATAGCTGCATATTATTATATGCACGCCATTGCAGTTGCTGACCAGAGGTTTCTACAAGACAGATATGGAAAAGCCTGTTGCAAAATAAGTCCTGTCTAACTGCATTGCACTGTACTGTAGTGTATTGCAGTGTATTGGTTAATAATAACCTAGCGCATCTCCAACAGACACTTGTGCAGTCATCAACAGCCCATCTATCACATCCAGGTGACTACATGATTCCTCTTCCCTTCCTCAGACAGGGGTATCACAGACTCATCCACCACTATGAGCCTCTTCAGTTTTGGTGATCCACCTCCTGCAATGGACAATGTCTCTAGAAATGTTCTGTGCCTTGTTCTTAACCTGACATAGATTGCTATTATGACCACCCACAGCAGTGATGATATGTGCTGGAAAAAGATTTGTTTCAGCTTTATCTGTGCCCTGGATACATGTACCATATCTGTGGAAAGCCTTCAATAACACTTCGGTCTCCTTTTCCAATCATTTCCTCTGCCATGGGCCCATGAAAGATCACAAACACCTTTAAGTTACATATGACAGCAAATGAGCATACATGGCCTACTGTTGATGCTGCATATGACTGTATGTTGCCACCAGCATCATTCGGTGCACATTTTCAAGTTGCCTGTTATGATATGCAACCCCCCCTTTCCCTATGTATATTACAACAATGGGCTTATTATCATGACACCCCTTCCTACATCAGTGTAATAAATCCATCGTCTTATTGAAATCTCAAGACTTGAATTACTGAGTCCCAAGATAACAAAAAAATAAGAGATAATACAGGAAAAGAGTGAACGTCGAACATCACTCTTATCCTTTAATCTTTTTTAAAGGGGGGCAAGCATCCCACACTCCTTGAACTTATATATACTAATTCTGAGATCACTATACCTTGGAGAAAAAGGAAAATTCTGAGAAAAGGCAATCTCAGACTTCATACATGTAAGTCCAAATTTTCAGTCATCCAGTCTCCATATCTCAGGATTTGGTAATGCTGGTCCTGAGAGTTTAAATAGTTACCAATATATCCTTGTAATTACACTGCACACCTTGTCCCTCTACACACACACACACACACACACACACACACACACACACACACACACACACACACACACACACACACAAAACATGCACTGCCCTGTGTTGCATATCTTGACCTTGACTTTTGCAGGTCCAGCACTGTACTGAGTTCTTCCCAATTTGTCATACAATGACAGAGGAGTAGAGGGAGGAATATGTAATGATACCTCAGGAGACATGAATGCCTGTCCTGCCAGCAGGATTCATATACAATATGCACTACTGCACTGCATATGAGTGATACTGTGTTCTCCTTTTCTTTTCTATTCGTTTTGCAGGTCCTGTTTGGGTGGTGATAAACAAGCAGTGGTGGTTACCTCAAATTGGTCTAATTGATGCCGTTTGTGCTAGAACACCTGTGGGTCAGTAGAGACATGGGGGTAACCCTGCTGAAAGTAACCTGGAAAGCTCACTGAGGGTCTCTGAGTCATTAGTCAGGAGGAGACAGGATGCTTCTCTTCTGATAGTTGCCCGGAAGGGTACCCATGTGGTCACACCACATCATCTGTTTAGGCTGCTGATATCTGAGGTGCAAAAGCAGCTGGATGCCTGTTTCATGTTCATGAAGTGTCTCCTGGCAAGGATGGTTGAATCAGGTCTATATTAAAATCGCAGAGGCGTTACATTGAACGTCTCTTCAGCGACACATAAAGACCGAACACTAAACCGTGAATGGTAAAAACAGCGATTTCTTTCCCTGGGAAAGAAATCACTAGTAAAACACGCACACTATTTAAAACATAACTAAGTGGGGGGCTTCGCCACCCACACCCAACAACATGGGGGGCTGTGCCCCCCACACAGCCCCAACTAAATAAACCAACTCCAAGAACTTACTACAGTGGGGTTAAGGACAATGCTACGGCTCAAGCCAAGCGATTTTTCTCCCTAGGAAAAAAATCACTGGCCTGAGCTTTTGCTATTTTCAGACTTCGGTCTTTATGTGTCACTGAAGAGGCATTCGATGTAACGCCTCTACGCAATTTTAATATAGATCCGTTGAATCACATGACTAGCATGCCTTGACCTTTGTGGCTTCCATTATCATCTTAAATGAAAAACTGGAGCCTTTACCACAAAAAAGGTGCACTTCTTCCTCCTGTCTTATCCCTTATGATTACCCTTGTGCATTTTTCTCTGCTTGTTATTTCCCCATTAGAAATTATGCTATGCCCCTTTTCCTTCCAGCTTATATGATAAACTGACTTGGAACTTTGGTGTGTGCTGGCTCTCATTAACCTGTCTACCACTGTGCATGTGGCAGTGAGGAAACACCTTGCTGCACATGTGAATGTGTATAGCCTCATGCACATCCAAGCAAAACTTTTGTGACATCATCTCCAGTCATATACACTTTGATAGTGCAACTCCTATACTGATCCTGCCTTATGCTATCTGTCCTCATAATATGGCTCCATAAGGATCTGTGCTCTCTCTTTCAGTGATTTCCAAGGCT
>NC_056741.1:589968131-590020631 GCF_019279795.1 Protopterus annectens
ATTCTCAACATGACTTTCCTTGTCACTGCTGTTAATGTAATAAGTCTGCAGTTCCTCAAAAATCTCCAGTCCCCATGTTCTTTTCAATGGTCAGTGAACTGTTAAAGATCTGCATCAGGGGATTTAACAACACATCAGATTCCTGAAGACTTGAGAGAATAACTGATGTATTCCTTGTACTTCACCCCCACTAAGGGCAACCCATGCCTTCTCTGCCTTCTTTTCTACCATGGTATTTGCCAACAGCTCCCCCCATTTTGTCCGGCCTCCTTTCTGTCTCGTTGATGATTACACAAACATTGGTGCAGAACGACAGAGAGGGAGGAAAAGGATAAGGACAGGGTTCAAAGGGCAACTTCGGTGGCAGGAAGATGGCACTTCGGATTATTTGTAGATAAATTCAAAGTACTAGAAACGGGCCTTTGAACACTGCTGTGAAGGATCAGTTGGGGAAGTGGAACTATTGGCAAAAAGTCAGGAAAATAACGTGTGGATGTTGATCGCCACTGGACTGGACCACCAGAAGTATACTGAGTGGGATGTGGCAGAAGAAACAGAATGCTGGGCTGTGTGCACATGGGGATAGACTTCAGATGGTAGAAGATAATTCTTTACCTCTATCGGGCCCTCAAAAAAAAACACTCTAAAATGAACAGTTGTGGAAGCCATACTAGGAAGGGACATCCGTTTGCTGAAGGATTATAGGAGGAAAGCTAGCAGAAAGATGCATGGAATGAGGAGAGGAGAGGAGAAGAGAAGAGAAGAGAAGAGAAGAGAAGAGAAGAGAAGAGAAGAGAAGAGAAGAGAAGAGAAGAGAAGAGAAGAGAAGAGAAGTGGAGATGAGAGAAGAGAAGAGAAGAGAAGAGAAGCGAAGAGAAGAGAAGAGAAGAGAAGAGAAGAGAAGAGAAGAGAAGAGAAACTTGCAAAGCTGTAAAATATTATCTCTTGGAGATATAAATGTGACTTCCTGAATATTAAGGTCATTTGGAAAAAAAGGCTCAGGCAGCAAATTGCTACGACTAAGTACTTTTTGTATATTCAAACGTCTTAGAGGGCAGGTGACCAGGGAATGGACTACCAGAATGGCTGGTATAGAGAGAGATTACAAAGTCATTCAGGAGGACATGGAACAGTATAGAAAGGATCAGCAGGAAGGGAAAAATCGAGGAGAGCATTAACATGCTGTTAAAGGGCAGATTTGATATGCTCTTGGGTCATTCTGTCATCAAGCAAATGTAATGTACATTAATTATACCTTATCAAATATTCCACAATTGCCCAACACTCTTCTGTATCCTTCTGACTTTCACCAGCACAGCTTTCCTCATCATAACCACTACCACCATCTTACCCACCCACTGTTCTGATAGTCATCCTCATCTTCAACCTGCCTTTCCTCCTTAGTTTCTCTACTTCTTTCCTACTCATGTGAATATAGATTAGAACAAAATTAATAACAATAATCCCTCTTTATCTATTCATCTACTCAACTTTACCCAACTAACAATCGGCGTGACCAGACCTAATAGAATCAACCCCCCAGGATCCACTCTGGACTGGATCTTAGCCTCTCACCCAAATAAGATATCACACTCTGGTATCCTACCAGATACCATGAGTGACCATCTCTCAGCTTTCATTCTCCGAGCTACCCACTCCTCCCCTCATCAACACCATTATACCTATACTCGTAATCTCAAAAACTTCAACCCTTTTATATTCTCAGAAACACTTAAACGAACAAACTGGGACAATCTAAAATCTATTCCCCTAGATAAAGCCTTAGATTTCTTTAATATAACCTTCCTAGATATTCTAAATGCCCAAGCCCCTCCTAGAACAAAGCGAATAAAACCTTACTCTGCCCCATGGCTAACTAAAGACGTTAAATCACTTATGCAACAAAGAGATAAGACCTGGAAACTTTACCATCAGAAAAAACTCCCTGATGCCCTCCTGAAATATAAGCAGCTCCGTAACCTAACCAAAAAGCTTATTACAAAAGACAAAAAATCCTACTACATTAAACTTCAGTCTACCCATTCAAATAACCCTAAACAATTCTGGAACTCCATCAACTCTCTTCTGCAACCAGGTACAAAAAACAATCCTTGTCCTGATAATAATATAACAGACATAGAAATTGCAACCCTATTCAACTCCTTATTTACCAACTCCATAGCTGAACTCACTAAGACCTTCCCCATTAACATCTCCTCCCCTCCACTCAACCCTACCTTCCCTTCCTCCACCCAATCTCCCTCTCCCACCCCTCCCCCTATTTTCCATCTAAAACCCATCTCTATCTCTCACATCAAAAAGCTTCTCGCCAAACTCAAGCCTTGCTCCAATGCCCCTGACAATATCCCCTCACACTTTCTAAAGCTTGCACCAAACTCAAGCCTTGCTCCAATGCCCTGACAATATCCCCTCACACTTTCTTAAGCTTGCACCAAACTCAAGCCTTGCTCCAATGCCCCTGAAAATATACCCTCACACTTTCTAAAGCTTGCACCAAACTCAAGCCTTGCTCCAATGCCCCTGACAATATCCCTCACACTTTCTAAAGCTTGCACCAAACTCAAGCCTTGCTCCAATGCCCCTGACAATATCCCCTCACACTTTCTAAAGCTTGCACCAAACTCAAGCCTTGCTCCAATGCCCCTGACAATATCCCCTCACACTTTCTAAAGCTTGCACCAAACTCAAGCCTTGCTCCAATGCCCCTGACAATATCCCCCCACTCTTTCTAAAGCTTCTCACTAAATTCAGGCCTTGCTCCAATGCCCCTGACAGTATCCCCTCACACTTTCTAAAGCTTCTCACCAAACTCAAGCCTTGCTCCAATGCCCCTGACAATATCCCCCTCACACTTACTAAAGCTTGCACCAAACTCAAGCCTTGCTCCAATGCCCCTGACAATATCCCCTCACACTTTCTAAAGCTTCTCGCCAAACTCAAGCCTTGCTCCAATGCCCCTGACAATATCCCCTCACACTTACTAAAGCTTGCACCAAACTCAAGCCTTGCTCCAATGCCCCTGACAATATCCCCTCATACTTACTAAAGCTTGCACCAAACTCAAGCCTTGCTCCAATGCCCCTGACAATATCCCCTCACACTTTCTAAAGCTTCTCACCAAACTCAAGCCTTGCTCCAATGCCCCTGACAATATCCCCTCACACTTACTAAAGCTTGCACCAAACTCAAGCCTTGCTCCAATGCCCCTGACAATATCCCCTCACACTTACTAAAGCTTGCACCAAACTCAAGCCTTGCTCCAATGCCTCTGACAATATCCCCTCACACTTTCTAAAGCTTGCTGCAGATGCCATTGCCATCCCCATTAGCATTCTCATTAACCGATCCATTCATGAATCTTACGTCCCCAAATTGTGGTGTGCTGCCTACATCCTACCACTTCACAAAGGAGGCAAAAACAATAACATCTCTAATTTCCATCCAATAGCCATTCTCTCCCCAATATCAAAAATTCTAGAAAAATGCATCCACCAACAACTTTTGCCCTTCCTTATCAGCAATCACCTCCTCACCCCTACTCAACATGGCTTCCGCCCCGGACATAGTACAATAACCACTCTACTCTCATTTCTAGACATAGTAAACCATGCTCGGGATTCTGGAGAAATTGTATCCACTGTCCTTCTAAATCTATCCAAGGCATTCAACACTGACTCTCACTCCCACCTTCTAACTCAGCTGTCTAACCTCAATCTCGCTCAGCACTCACTTACCTGGTTTAAGAGTTATCTTTCTGACAGATCCCAGGCTGTGAAATGGAAAACAGGTACCTCAATCTTCCTTCCCACCCCAACTGGGGTTCCCCAGGGTTCAATACTTGGTCCAATGCTCTTCAATATATTTATCAATTAATTCCATGCAGCCATTCCCAACACTAAAATAGTGCAGTATGCAGATGACTCCACTTTAATCTGCTCTGCTCCTAATCTTCCTGCTCTCCAAGCAATTACCCAATCTGCCTTCATAGCCACTAAGAACTGGATGCTTCAAAACTACCTCTCTCTTAATGCTAATAAATCCAAAATCTTAGTTTTCTCTCCCTCTAAAAACACGCTCCTTGACAAACAATCTTTCAATATTATCAGTAATACCAACTCCCCAATAGAAGTTGTCCCCTTCGCTAAACTTCTAGGTGTTACTATCGACGAACACCAAAAATTCAATATGCATGTCCAATCAAATATAAAAAAAAAAACCTATCAAAAACTTGGTTTACTATACAGAAACTCACACTTCCTCTCTCCCTCTACCAGGCATACTCTTGCCACTACCTACTTACTACCTTCACTGTTATATGGTGCCCCTCTACTAACCAACCTTGCTTCCTCCATCTCCGCAAAACTAGAAATCTGCTACAACAAAATCTCCAAATTCGCTACTAAATCTAAACACTCCTCCCACCATTGCTCTTCCCTTCACATGCTAAAGTGGCTTGAACTTCCCAACTACCTCAACTACCTCCAACTCACTACAGCCCACAAATTAATCAATAATCCTACTGCATGCCCTTCTCTAGCAAACCTCCTTCCTTCTTATAATCCTCACAGACCCCTAAGATCTGCACAACAAAATCAACTTTCTATTCACAAACCAAAACGTCCCACTGGCCAGTATCTGCTATCCTATTCCTTAGCAAAAAATGGAACTCTCTTCCCCCCTCAATAAGAACCTCCAATAACTTTGAACTCTTCAAATCCCAGCTCCATTCTCATCTCTCCCTTAACTGGAAATGTAATTGTTCTCTGCCCCCCTAATCCTAATAAACTCACTCCAACCTGTTTTTTATTAATTACTTCTACACCTTGGCAATTCTGCCCCACAGCTTCCCTTCAACATTTCTAACATAACTTATGAACCTTTACTGTATATAGTGTATATACTATACATAGTGTTCTTTCTCTAGTCTCTCTCTCTCTTTATACTTCTTCCTTCTAAACCTATATAACATTTGACTAATAAATGACTCTATCTTCTGTTTGCATCCAACTCTCTTCAACTTACTTTACCCTCCTTCCCCCTTCTATAACTCCCTACCCCTTTTTTTTCACATTCTTTTCACATCTGTTCTCCTTCTAATTAACAATTCTCTTACTTCCCTACTCAACTACCTCTCTCTCCTTTCTCTACTTTTACGTACTTATTCCTACTACTCTGTTTACTTCCCAATACCCTTCCTACTTACCATATATGTCCTTCAGGAACTATCCTCAAGTCTTCTATACTCTTCTATTTGCACTGCATTTTTGCTACAACTCTCCGCTTCATTTTATATTCTTGTTTAAAATACTATATAACACTATGTCTTATTCATAATTGCATTTTATGTTATTTTTTATTGTATTCTTTACTTTACTTTGCTGTTTATTGTATTGTATTTTTTTATTTATCTTTGCAATGTTGGAGCTTTTCTCCCCGGGCCTCCACTGAAAACGGGTTCCTTGAGCCCAGTAGACAACCCCGGTTATCAAACTGGAAATAAATAAATAAATAAATGTAATAAAATCCTCTGTAACCTCTTCTTCTAATCATCTTAACATACTTTCCCTTTTGATAGGATTGTTCACCTCCCTCCAGTTCAAACCATAAAACATATAAACTGCTACTCTTTGTTCCTACACCTTGCCCCCCCAATTTTTTTTCCAGTTTTTAATATTCCAGGGACTGGGGTATTTATGGATGCACACAGCTTTGGGCCACTGGGCACGGCTTACACAACAAGAGAGTTACAGTACAGTAAATAGGTGTATCGGCATGCAATTTCAATTACAGTGAGAGCAGTAGCAGTGACTGGTCACACACAGTATAATGGGAAGCATTCTGGCATGGATGATATAACATCAGAGGGTTATATCATAAAGAGTCAATAGCATCCAAATGGCAAATGCAGCAGAGGGCTGTAATCACAGTAAATCAATAGCATCCGTGTATAAAAATAGTATACTAATGACAGTAGCCAATCAGGCTTGGCTGCCACAACAGCAGAGAAGTGTGGTTATAATGCAGTCATCATCAACAAGTTGTAATACAGTACCAGCAAAAAATAACAATAACTTGTGGATACCGTCAGCACTGACTATCAGTTTGGCTTGGATGCCACAACAACTTGCAACACCAAATACAGTAAATCAGTAGCACAGAATAACAAATACAAATGCTGCAAAACCAGAAGTATGGCGCATTTTTGGTGAAACAGTAATGCAGAAAGGGAATTCAAGTACAGTGAAAAAGCAGAATGGTACTATAGAAATTCAATGAAGGTAGTCGTAGCATTTAGCATTTTATGGATTGTAATGGTGTGGAGCAGCGGTCTTATAAATTGTAAGTGTAATGGGACAGTTTACAGTTTGCCTACAGCAATATATGTGTAGGATTACTATATACGTGTACTCAGCAGCACACAGCTGCCTGTAACTGCGCACAGCTGCATGTAACTGCCCACAGCTGTGCACAGCCTTAACACAGTTCTGCTGTATAAGAAACTAGGTTTAGCACACAATGATTAGTGTCAGGAAAGGCAACAATGCTTATAGAGTTTTACAAAACCAGAAGGTGCAAACACTTGGATCTACTAAAATAGTTCCCAGCAATGTACATCCACACTGCAAACATGCAAAATGTACACTACTTCCCAGGTGTAGTAAGAGATAGTTTTAGGTCAAAGACAAGTAAATATCCTCAGGTATGTTCATGCAGCAAAAACACTGAGTTTAAATAAGCAAACTAAAGTACAAGACCATTTAAAAACATTCTGCTTCTGTAGTCAGTAGCAAATTTCATCCAGAGCAGTAGCAGCAGACCTTCTCGCACCACGAGATTACTTGCTGAACCTGTTCTAAATGCAAAATTTCTGCACAACCCAAAATACAGTGCAGTACTTTAAAAGCAGCTCAAGCCTATATTAAAAATAGAAAATAGTCACTTTTTAGGCTTAGTGGGATTTGATTTGAGGCCAAGGCCTAGTAGATGTACTGCAGCAATCATATGAGAAGGAGTTGTGTTAGTACCTTTATTCATATTGCTTTGCATACTGTGTTAGGGAAATATAGTGGTTGATGTGTCCCTTTAGGAAGTCTGTAGTTTGAGACATGAGTTCCAAATAGAGGCAGTGGTGATGCACCAAAGGATAAACTACATTTTTGGGTCATGGCTGTATGAGTCCATAGTGGTCTCATGTTTTCATAAACTTGTTAGCTAGCCTGCATGCATTCCTTCTGAGTTCCTTTTTGCCTACAGCTTTGTGGCATTTCTCTGGGTTGATGACACGTTAATTTATTTTCAGTTCAATCGTTTGCAGAAGTATTGCTGGAAGAGCGCATAGGTTCATAGGTTATTGCTAGGAAGTTGATCTGTGTGGGTCATCTGAAGCCTAGCCAAAGCAATATCCACAATGTTACCCATTTCCATGAGAGTTTGTGGGTCAAGCCCAGTGGTGTATTTGTGGTTTCTCATCCATTCATCCAGGTCTTGTTTAAAGACAGTTAGTGCACTACTTTGTTTAATACAGTGGGGTAGTCTATTAGAGGAGGAGATATTTTGGGAGGGTTATTAATCCTGCCAGTAGGCTTTGTTTATGTTGCAGTGGAATTTTAAATCTATAGTATGGGTGTTTGAGGTGTTATATGTTTTGTGAATGTGCTGAAAGTTACATAGGACATGATCATATGAGGCCATGTAAGCTAGGTAGAAGTCACCCTGCAGGATTCTGTATGGCACTGAATATAAAGCTAGAGCTTCGTGTCATTCAGCACAGGACATAGAACTCAGGCCCTTGATTTTCTTACTGATGAAGCATTAGGATCATTGAAGTTGGATCATGTGTTGGCCAGATACATGCTGAAAGGAGCATTATTTTCAATTATGAACCTAATAATAAAGGAGTGGAGAGAGGTTTGATAACATCCCTAGATGTAGAAGATATCCCTTTTATAATTAGATGGGATAGGCAGAAGGATTTGGCAATACCCATAGACACACGGTGGTCAAAGGTGAGCTAGTTGCCTATAAAAGTACCCAGATCCCAAATAACTGTTGCTGTTTTCAAGGGTGATGCCTTCTGTATGAGGTACAATGATGCCCATGTTTGCCAAAGAACATCATACTGCACTTCAGTTCATGGTCCTTGTACCATTTGTTTAGATGTGATAGACCATCTTGTAGGATCATAGAATTCTCAGGAGAATTGAAGATAGTTCCAAGTTTGCAATCATCTACAAACTTGGTCAGCAGGAGACCCTTGAAATCAGCTTGGACATCAGAAAAATAGATAAAAAATATAAGCAACCGCAGTGCACAAGGCCTGTGGGATCCCTGTGATAATGAGCTGTTTTGATGACAGATTGCTCTCAGTCATGATTTCATGGGTTCAGTCTATAGCCAGTTTGCTATCCAGTGTGTGACATAAGGATTTGCACTGAGTTTCACTAGTTTTTCAAAACTGCTTAAGTGTGGGATGGTGTTAAATGACTTGAGCATTTCAGGCTCTGCCCAGGTGTAAAAATATGATACATTGACAGAGTTAAGATTTGTACTGAATTTAGCACAAAATAATGAGACAGAGGAATGTTACAATAACAGCAAAGTGTAACATAACTCTTTCAGTGCAGAGCTATAGAGTTAAGAATCTGTTTATTTAAGTATATAAGGCTATATGCAGAAAATGAGGTAGAGTGTGTTAGGTACAGAGTGTTGAAGAAGGAATGAGAAGGATAAGAGATGTCAGTTAAAAGGAGCTTGGCAGACATGTTTGAAGAGGAGGAAGAGGGTACACAGAGAGAGAGACCATGTACTGATGATTAGAAGGGAGATGTGTATTAGTCTGATGACATTTTCAAAAAATTTTCCTAGGTTAAGCAGCCAGGATCTACATTTCACATACTCAAACTGGTATGCATTGAGGGATTTTAAGCTGCTAACATCACTGGTAAGGTTTACATGTCTATATTTGCCAGGATCAGAGGTGGGGCCACCTTTATGGAGGAGGATCGCCACATCCACTCTCCATGCCCTTGGACAAAAGCCATTTGAGAGGTTCAGGCCCAAATAGATTCAGGAGTCAGTCTGTGAGAAGGTGTTTCATAATGACAAGGAAGCACCCCAGCACTAAACTACACAGAACAAGAGGTTTTTGTTTTTGTCTTTACCTCCAAAAGAGCTTTTGAAATGTGTTACTATTAAGTGGATTTGAGTGGGTAATGTTGATATGTATCACCTTGGTGCAATGCTGGGCATTGTTTCTAAAATTCCTAATGTAGTTTAAGAAAGATTTACGGTTGTCCCTGCTAGTGGTGGCAGTTTTCAGTTTATACTTAGCATTGGCAGATGTGATTTTATTTCTAAGTTCTTTATTTAATTTGTTTGAGTTCAGTTTTGGAATGTGTATTTTTTTTTTGTTATATAGTTTGTCTATACCGGGGATCCACCACAAGGGTATGTTTCTAAATCTGGCATTCTGTTTGTGTCAGACTGAAACCAATGTCTCAATGTGTGGGCATTGAGAACCTCTGTGCAGATGCAGGGAGTTTGGTTATATGCTCCTAAAAGGGGTGGGCTTTTTAATGCATTATGTAATCAGCTACTTACAACAAATTTACCTTACCAAAAGTCAATAAAGATAATATGATTGCTACCATATTTGTCTTGGTCCTAATAGTGAAGACCACCAAACAGTCATCAGACTTGACCAGTGATGATGTAAATATAGGTGTAGTCCACAGCGATAAAAAAATTGTAATGACCATGTCAAGTAATTTTGCACTCCTAGGTAGGAGCAAGAAGAATCCAGTCAAGTGAGGTGGCAATGATGAAACCTAGAAAGCATTAGGTATATTTATTTGCAGTAATATAGGTCTTTCAGCTTACAGACTTGTATGACATCTATCAAAAGTAAAATTAAACTACCTCATGAAGCACTACTGACCCCCATAGCAGACATCTACCAGAGGTAACAGAGCAAAGACACCTTGCAATAACTCCTAATCAACGGCTAACATTCACCACACAAAATGTCACAAAAAGATCACTCGGCTGATTAAGACCAGGATAAAGATATTCAAACTTACTTCCCCTAGAATCCAGGAATGTTCTGGCATTGCAAATGATAATGCTGAAAATAGAATACAGCTTGTGCTTATTTGTACTGAACTTAGCCCATAACACCCATAACCTACAAATGACAGTAAACAGGCTCTGCGGATTCATAACTTTCGATTGAACATCACTTGCTATTGACTAGAATAATTCAACTGAACTGCCAGTAATTACCAGAGCTAATTAATAAACTGCTCCCGCTGTCTAGAACTAGCAATTAAACTGCAGCACAGGCAAACCAGTTATTCCCTTTGCACATCTACAGAATACAACACTGCTATCACATCCACACCTTTCCAAAGCTACAGCAGAAAAAAGGTTTTCTCAATATTTGAATCAGCAGCGTGAAACTCTTTGCCCTAAAATATCAGGAAACTTTAGCAATTAAGTATCTTTAAAGTGAAGCAGATTACATTTCTTTCTGATGATACAAGTGCTTCTGTTTCAACACTGGCAAAATAAATGTAATCGAGCAGCAGAATCATATTTGTACACCTTATTATTACATTTGTTACTTAATTCATTATCTACTACTGACATTGCACAGTTACATGATGTACTTTGACATTATATGATGTTGCTGTTACTGATCTCTTAAAATGATCAATTGCTGTGCTCACATGTACGTGTATGTATTCCTTGTGTATATTTTACTTATAGGATTTCTCACTGTATTGTACATTACTTAAGAAATGCAATTCATGAAAACTTGTAACCATCAAATTGGCCTGGTTGTGGTTGAAAAAAGTCTGTGAACAAGCCCACCGACTCAGGCAACAAAGCAAACAAAAAAAAATAATTGGGTAGCTGAAGTCCCCAAGAATAATAATAATAATGTTAGATTAAGTGATGAAGTGTGATAATGTGCCTATGAGTGATGCCTGCTGGAGTAAACAGTACAGACGCAAGTATAGCAATTATAACACTGGTGGTACATCATACCTCTCAAATGTAGAGATTTTTGCAGAATGTCTAGATTTTTGCCTCATATTTTTGGTCTGTCTTTCATAAAATTATTTTTTTTTGACAAATTAGTGGCAAATTATTAAAGACTGAAGTTAGAAAATAATGACAGACATTTGAGTTTCAGAATTCATATTCTTCAGAAAATCCATGCTAATCCAAAGTCTGTTATTCTATCTAATTTCTAAGTTTGTAAGAGCAATATTTAAAAAAGTGTCCCTATTTTTGGGCCTTTGTCCCACTTTTATTAATGGCTTTGCCCAGATTTCTTGCTCTAAGAGGTTGAGAGGTATGAGACTGATGCATGTGGCATGTCTCTAACAAGTGCATATGCACATCTGCAAATTCCGACTCATTTCAGTTTTTTGTTTTCATTCTTCTTACTATAAACTATGATTACAAAAGAAGATTATCGGTAGATCTCTCAGTAAGATGATTCACACATTATCTAATCCCACTGTTCAAACACCTGCACTTTTTCATGCTGAACCTTGCATAGTCGGTAGCCTATTAGCTTCTGTCATTCCTTCTTCTACGTTGTGTTTTGGTCAGCAACCAAGCCCATTAATTTACCTTGGAGTCCAGATGTCTGTAAACACCTTTCAGCAGCATTGAGTGACATTTCTTGTAGTGCTACTCCATTCCTGTAGAAAGATAGTGGAGTTCATTGTTATTCATCTGGTTTCACACTTTATACTTTCTGCAAGTATTTAGCTCATATGCATACAGCATTTATAATTAATGAGCATTCATGTATTCACATTACACAAAGTGTTCCAGTCTTCTCCTTTGTGTTGTATTGTTGCCACAAAATTCCTTGACAAAGTGTCTGGCTTGCACTCTGATGCATAATTGTGCATAACAAACATTCATTTATTTATACTTTATTAACCTGATAAGTGAACTGGTCCAGGGACTGTCTTCAGCCAAGACTCAGGCCACAATAGCAAATACACTAACAAGTTAAAAATGCAATTAGGAATACAAAGAAAAAATATAGTGCTATTAAGGCATCTGGCAAATATTGCATGTACAATGCAGAGTCAATGTGAGACATATTCTTATTTACACTGGAACACAAACTTCTCAGCTGCTTTTCTAAATTCCTCCCTAGGGTGTTATGCTGATGTATTTGGGCATTTTTCTTGACGCATACGTGCCTGTCACAAGTTATCTTCCTCATGAATAGACTTAGCATAAAACCCCAAAATTAAGATCCAAATCGAATGATATATCAATAAAAATATTAACAATAAGAGTGCAAAATCACAATTTCAGTGTCTGTTCGGCAAATAGCATTGACTCCCATTGGTTGTCAAAAAAAAAAAGCAATCTATGCTCATATATAAACTTATGAGCCAATGGGGAACTGTTTGTAAATCTGTGTCCAAATACACAGATACTACTAATAAAACATGAACATAGAATATTAAATTTCCATCAAATAAAAAATGTAAATAAAAACTAGTAACACAGCATATTAAATGTATCAAATATGAGTGCATATAATGTCTCTGTTTCAGCAAGCTAAAAGCCTGCACAATTATCACTATAAATTCAAAACAAATGCAACAATCCACATGCTAATACGTCTTACATAACATAAGAAAAGCAGATTTAGCAAGAAAACTCAAAATTTAGATCCGTATCAATAAAAACATTAACAATAAAGGTGAAAAGTCCCCACTGCATTGTATGTACAGCATATAGCATCAAATCCCCATTGGTAATAAAAAAAAAAAAGAATCTGTGCTCATATATAAACCTGTTCATATATTGGTGTCCAAAAACACAGACACTGCTAAGAAAACATGAGCATTGAATATTAAATTTCCATTAAATAAGTAAAAACATGTAAATAAAAACAAACACTAGTACCACAACAGAACAAACAACAAACTAAATAAATTAAATATCCTAGTTACTCCACCTGTAGTCCCTGCTTGTGTAGTAGCTGGTCTAAATGCGTGGAAGGCATTATAGCCTTGCACTACCGGTGTGCTCTCCACAGCTCTAAACCTTGTCTCAGTGACTGCACTGACGTAAACATTCTCGAAGGCGAGGAGAGCTTGTAGGGGATGGGGTTTTTTTAGACTCCTAGCATTGAGCAGTATTATCTTTAGATTTACTTCTTTTTGATTTGCTATGTTGGAAGTACTTTTAGTTCGGCATTGCCTGAAAAGGCACTATGCGGTAGGACAGTGTTTTAGCTAATATTTAAAAGGCTAGAGTGGGGGGGTGCAGGCCATCTCTAGAAAAGCAGCAGCATGGTCTGCTGACCATCTCCTTCCATGCTGACAAACATTATACCCCCCCCTTAGAATGACATCAGAAACCAAGCCAATTATTAGTCACTCATTATTGTTCATCTTGTAACATCATCCTTGGAAAAGGTAAAATGCTACTCAATGCTAGGATCCTACCAGCCTGGGCCACATATTCCAAGAGCTCCATGATGTCATCATATAGTCTAGGGAGGTATGACTCAGGTCATTTACACCCATATGTACAATAATCATTTGTGGTACTTGTGTTCCAGTGACCTAAGTGCGGCCATAATGTTGCAGATCCTGGCCCCTGATAAGCAACTGACTGTGACTTTCTCCTTACTCAGCTTAGTAAGAGGGACATCATCGTGTCTCACAGTGGAGTCCCTAATGACCAGAATGTTGGACTGTGTGATGGCTTTGCATTATGTGCTTAGAAGTAGAGGCTGCTTGAGATGTGACTGTGGGTGTTCTATTGAAAGAGTGAATTCAGTGCTGCTGAGGGTATTTGTTATGTGTACTTCATCTGGGAGGTCTTTGGCATTTAGGAAGATTACATTTAAGTGCCTCAGCATACATGGATCTATTTGTCTGCTTTAAACTGTGTGTAATGGGTGCATTGTCTGTACTAATGACAACCTGATTGACATAAGGAGTGTTTTTGTGTGAGGTCTTGCCTCCAGTGACATTGTGCAAATACACCTCTTACATAACCATATCACCATATCAGTTTGTTTGGAAATTACCTGGTTGTCAGTAAACATGAGGCAATCTCTACATTGCCTCAGGATGCCCATGTCCACCAAGCTGGCAATAGAAATAGTGGAAAAGTTCATATCCATGGAAACAGATAATTTTTTATTGATTGGACAACTGGAGTGAGAATATAAAGTAATATTACGGGTACTTGGTTTGCAACTCTGGGAGCAGTACTTGTCACTGCAAAATAGTAACCCTGTGCGCAACTAGGTATTGGAGAAATATCAAGGGTGATTTTACAGCAAAAATGTCAACTCAAGGTGTCTTTGTCTATACAGGGCACTGCAAAACACGTGAGGGTAAACTAATAAGTAGACCCTGATAATTTAAGTATGAAGTATTTAGGAAGATATTCTGAAGTTAGGTTAGATAGCAGCAAATCAAGCAGTACTTACCGAGCAGAAAACAAGTATTAGCTTTGTCAAAAATGATGAAAAGAGGGGATTCACCTGAATGGCTAGTGCCTGGCTACTGCTGGTCTCACCACAGCTTCACACTGCTGGGATACAATGCTCCTATGCTTCGCCTCTCACCAGAAGCAAAACGGTAGCACCAATCCCAGGATGAGAAGCAGGCCACAGGCTCATTGGTGATCAACAGTCTTGTCCAAGATGATGCAAGGATCTGTAGGCTTGTAGCCTTTTTCTGAACAGCAACCAGAGCAATCAGGAAAGTCAAACAGACACACACTTCTCAATCAGAAAAGTCAGGTAAAGTCAAGAATCAGGGTTTTACAAGTTTGTGTCCAAATATATTTATGTAAATATATGCTTCTTTGGACATAATCATTTCTACTCATAAAACTGTTATGCAACACATACACACACACACACACACACACACACACACACACACACACACACACACACACACACCCATCCATATGCATTTCTGTGCCCATATTTGTACATATTCTCATATGAGCATGCATGCAATCACCCATTTTATAATATATACACTTTACGTGTATCTCTTTTGCATCTATTTACAGGGTGTATAGACATTAAGCAGGAAAACTGTGCACACAGGTGGGTAGCATTACTTGTATCATTGCACAGTGCTTAGCAAGGAATGTAATGAGTAACCTCTAAAACAATACATAATGTAAACATCTACAAATACATGAAAAATAAAGTAATGTCAACAGAAAGTAGATGGTCACATTGCACTCATGTGGTATAACCATTCTTAAGAAAAAAGACACACGCATTTTGCTGTTCGGTAAAGCTCTGTATCCATGCGGTCAGATAATCTGCACTTCAGATTGTATAACTTGCAGGGTACATTTTTAAGAATGGTTAGAGGTACCTAGACTCCAGAATTATATAGGCATCCATCAATAGTTGGTTTAATCTCAAGCAAATTATTAGTTTCTCATTCATTTAAAGCAGCAGTTAGGGCAGAGGATTAAGGCTATGAGCTGTTAACATGTTTATTCATGTAATCCAGGATCCTTAACCTCCATTTGCCTAGTGTGCAACTTTGATCATACAGTGTGCTGTGGGGGCAGTGGTAGATTATAATAGAGCCAATTTGGGCAACCGACTGGGACACAGGTTTCTCAAAAAACTAATTTAATTTTAAGAAGTTCTGCCATATTCAACACTGCTAACTCATTATAATTAGGTTATGTGGTGAAAATAAAAATCGTTAACATGTTTTAATATTAAAATGTGATAAATGACAACCTTGCAAATATCTCTTATGTATACTTACTGTGCCTACCATTTGCAAATGAACAGCATGGGCAGGTAACATTATTTATTTATTTGTTAATTTCTTTGTTTGCTTGTTTGTTTCTAAGTAAAGAAATGCTTCTTTACTTAAAAAACTAAATAAATAAATAAATAACCACCAGTAATCCTTTGCAGAGTGCTAAAACTTTCTGTTTGTTGCCTTCTCATGATTCATTGAGATAGCAATGAGCAGAAAGCCCAGGAATGTCAAATAAGTATAATGGAGAGCTGCAAATTGCTGTAGAGGCTATAGATAACATGAGGTATTTTTGTTGTTTCATAGGTTCATAGGTAAGTACTAGGCTATCTGCCCATGGGCATTTATAAGCCTAGCCACAGAGTGATGGCTTTTGCCTCCCCATTAGATTAGTAACCTGGGCCTCTGTCAACAGGGCTCCTGAAGTGATCCCAGGGTAGAATTCACGATTACCCATCCACTTATCAAGATTTCTCTTGAAGAGGGTCAGAGAGGAGCTCTGTCGAATATAGACTGGGATTCTATTCCAGAGTGAGGGGAGTCGCTGGGACAGGAATCTATCCCTCCAGCATGTCCTGTTTATTGTTGTACATAGGTTCAAGTCGCTAGAACGAGTGTTTTTTTTGAGGTGAAGCATGTCCATTAGTTCAGGGTTTGACATGGCCCTATAGGTCAGGCATAGGTCACCTCTGAGCAGACGGTAAGCGACTGAGAAGAGCTGGAGCTTTTTTAGTCGTGCTTCATAGGGTAATTGTTTAAGGCCCTTAATTCTCTTAGTGAGGTACTTCTGTGGTCTTTCTAGTTGTTGCAGGTGTCTAGTGAGGTACATCCTAAATGGGGCATTGTACTCTATTATGGGCCTAATGAGTGAGGAGTAAAGGGGCACAATCACCTCATTGGATATGGATGAATAATCAGGTGTGCCACATAGAAGGATTTCCTGACCATTTTGGCTATGTGGTTATCAAAGGAGAGCATGCTATCTACTTGGGTACCCAGGTCCGTAATTACTTCTTCTGTACTTAGTGGATTCCCATCTATGTGGTAGTTTATAGGTACTTTATTTTTCCAAATGGGATTCCTATGCATTTTTTGGCATTTAGCTTGAGGCTGTGACTTTGACACCAGGTGTTTGTCTCTGTGAGATCCTTTTGCAGGATGTCTGTGTCAGCTGGAGAGTCAATCATTGCACCTAATTTACAGTCATCTGCGAACTTGGTTAACCACAGTCCCTCCGCCTTTGCCTGTACTTCATTGAAATATATACCAAACAGGAGGAGTCCCAGGACTGAGTCCTGTGGGACTCCGCTTGTGACTGGTTTAGAGTCAGACATGGCGCCTGCCACTCTTACCATGTGGGTTCTGTCTGAGAGCCAATTGGCAACCCATCTCGTGACATGGGGGTTGATATTTAAGCTGGTGAGTTTGTCTATGATTCCTGAGTGTGGGATGGTGTTGAATGCCTTAGCGAGGTCCAGATATGCTGTGTGGACCAGCTTCCCTTCATCTATGGCCTTGGTGACTGTTTCGAAGAAGTCGACCAAGTTCAGGAGGCAAGATCTGCCTTTAACAAAGCAGAACTGGGTGTTTGTTGTTCTTTTATCCTGGCAGGCAACCAGATATAACACTGATAATTGCAGCCAGTAAATAATGGGACTGTTAACTAGCTGTGGATAAAAGCTACTTATTGAATGCTCAGTTTAAAATCTGACTGCACTGCTTGTATGCAAAACAAATTTGAAACAGTCGCTGATTTTGCAGACTGTTCAGACTTTGCCTCATATTTTGATCTGTGCCTAATAGTTTTTTTTTGGTTGCTTGTTTATATATATATATATATATATATATATATATATATATATATATATATTTTTTTTTTTTTTGGTTTTTTTTTTTCTTGAAAATCACTGAGGCGGCCTGTGGATGGAAGTAACTTATTCTATTCTAGTCTGATCATTTTAACATCTGAATAAAAGCAACTTGTTATTTGCTTATTTTAAAGTCTGACTGCATTAGTCTTTGACTACCATTTGTTTATAAAACAAAATAGAAAATTGTCTCTGATTTTGCAGAACATCGTTGACTTTGCCTCATGTTTTGGTCTGTGCCTCATAAAATGTTTGATTTTCATGCAAATCACAGAGGATTGGAGCCAGTAACTTATGTGTGAGGGGGTTGACTGGCTGTGGATGAAAGCAGCTTACTCTCTTGTTTGCTTTACATGACTAATGTGCATTTGTAAGAAATACATCAGAATATTTATTCTCTCGCAACTGTTTATGTGAAACAAAGTTGAAACCATTCCTGATTTGATATTATGTTCCTGAGTTTAACTTATACTTTTGGTCTGTGCTTCATAACATTTGTGGTTTTGTGTCAAATCATAAGGGATTACAGTCACTAAATTGAGATGCGGGCTGTCTTTGGACCAAAGCAATTTAACCACCTGTTTGTTGCCATATTTATTTTATGGCAGCTGTGTAAAACAAAATTGAAGCTATCCAGTCTTTTACAGAATGTCCCTTACTACCTCACATTTTTCATTTGTGCCGCATAAAACTTTTGGTTTTCTGGCAAATCATTCAGGATAGCATTCATTAAATGACAGCAGACATTTGACTTTTCAGACTCTATATGTAGGGAAAATGCACACCAGTGCAAAAATCATTATTCTAGCAACATTTTTGCTACATGAGAACAATATTTAATATATGTACCTGATATTGGGCTGTTATTCATTATTTTTTTGGGGGGTGTCCATGATTCTTTTGCAAAGAAGATTAGTTTTTTTTTTTTATTACAGTCAGGTGAGATATATAAAACACACATTTTATGAGGAACAGACAAAAAATATGAAGCAAAAATCTAGACATTTTGTGAAAATCTGGTCATTTGAGAGGTATGAATATGACATAGTGGCTTTAACTGTGCTAGGCAGGAGTGGGGGCTGTTTGTCAATAAATATTACTTATCCTCTGCTCTTTTGCTCAGTTAACCACCTGGTTTTGCAGGGCTAATATATGTCAGTGTGAAATAAATTAGAATATTGCAGTTATAGTTTATGTGAAACAAAATGGAATTTATATAGCTCTCAGCTGTCTCTGATTTTGCAGAATGTCCCTGTATCTGCACTTTTTTATATATTCCTCATAAAATGTGTGGTTTCTGGCAAATCACTGAGGTTAGTAAGTTAGTAAGTAAATAATGACAGGCATTTGTGTTTCAAATTTCATATCCTTCAGAAATAAATACATGCAAAATCTGTTATGATCTGTCTATGATTCTAGGCCTTTGTCCCTCATTATTTTATGGCTTTGCACCTGACTCTTTTGCTAAGAGGGTAAGAGATATTATCTTTTATCACAATTAGATTATGTGTTGCCGAGCAAAGTATTGGGTATATGTGGAGGCTGTGAATGAAAATAACTTACCTTCTTGTTTGTTCAGTTTAAACAGTCAAGCTTTGCATGCATTTATATGAAATAAGTTGGAATAGTCAGGCTACTGTGTGTTTGCGTGATGCAAATGTGTAATATATCATTGCTTTAATGATTATTTATTTTTATTATGACCAGACATCTGAGATGCACACAGTCAACAATGGGACTATAATTACTGGGTACAGTGGCTATTTGTGGATGGGATGGCTTTGTAGAACTAGAGAAGATTTGTGTAAAGCAAGTTGTCATACTTTACTGTGAATTTTTTTAAGCAAGTCTAACATCTGAGGTGTATATAGTCAAGTGGCTGTAACTAATGAGTACAGACACAGCCAGAGTTAGGCACATGTGAAACCTGCAGCTGCATGGAACTCCTGATCATCCTTGACTGTGAGGGGGGGCCTGCAAAAGCTGCCTTTGGTTGGGGAAAAAGGAGAAAAAATACCTTTCATTTCTGATTATCTTCTTTATCCTAAACAGTTTTGCATAATCATCTACTTTATCCTAAACAGGTTTGTTCTATTACCCAATTTAGGATAAAGCTGGTAATCAGTGAAGGAATGTGAGATAAAAATAAGAAGACTAAGGAAAAATGATCCTTCATTCCCTAATTATCAACTTTATCCTTAAGAGGGTTGTGGTATATCCCTGTTTGGGGTAAAGATGGCAGTTAGTGAATAAACATGAGGTAAGAGCTAGAGACTGACAGCCCAGAATGCTGGATCTCAGTGCTTAACTGGGGTTTTAAAACCATATGCATAAGTGCAAATGTTTCCGATCTTCAGGTATGGCTTTGTCTTTCGGGGAATTTTTTAAATACTGGCAGGACACCAAATACTATAACTATTAACTTCTTTTCTCAAGAATTCTAGACAAACCCAAAAATAATGGGGAAACAAAGGCACAGAATTGGGAAAACTTTTTAAATATCACTCAAATTCATTTAAAAAGTTAATATAGCAAGAGGTTTTGCATCAATATGCATTTTCTAAATAATAATAAGTAGAAAATTCTGTCTGTCATTATTGACTCACTGTAATCCTGAATGACTTACAAGAAAATCAAAACTTTTATTAAGGACAGTGTGAAAATGTGAACAAAATCAGCACCATTCTGCAAAATCAGGGACATTATTACCTGTCCTTTTGTACACAGGACTGTTCTTGTATAAGTACCTGGTTCTTGTAAAAAAATCATGAAAAACATCAGTTGTCCTAAGACTTCAGAGCAAAAAATAGTTTCCAAGTTTCCTTTAATAGCTATATAAAACAATTATTTTTTTAATCTGAATCATCTCAATGTTATATGAAACTATAGAAAGAAATTCTGCAGGAGTAAGCTTTTATTCTGACAAAAAAATTTGTCTGGTCCTCCCATTGGTTATAGCTATGGTTTTCCCTGCAAAATCTCACATTTCTATGAAAAATACCCCATTATGCGTATGTGAAAAAGTGACAAACCCTATCCTCGGTGAATAAAAGTGACTTACGTCTCCTGTTATTTGGTCTCTGGAAAAATAATATCTGATCTGACATGACAGTAGTGTCAAACAATTTATTGTATTTGCTGAAATTTGTGTAAAATTAGTATTGCTATAACTGTTTGTGTGTGTATGGGGTGGGGTTACTAAACTACAACAGTAACAAGAATGCCATAATTTGATAATTTGTCTCAATTTCTATCAGAACATCAGCCTTGCCATAATGCTTGTTTGTATGTGTATGGGGGTGATTATAGTGTATTTAAGAGTAACATGTTAGCCATAGTTTCTTTTATATACCATCACGAACATAAGCCTTATACATGATTGCTGGATTTTTTGGGTGGTTTGGCAGGAACAGGATATGTATGAAAGCAGCTACTCATTTGCACATTGGTGCAATGAGCAGAATCGCCATTTCACAGTGCTTTTCTCTGGTTGACTTCATGTCTATGTTTTTTTCTTTGTGAACTCTGCATGTCTCGCCAATCTCTGTATGGGTTTACCCATGTGCTATAGTTTCCTCCAACACAATGAAGATATGCTACGTGTGTACATTTCTATAAAGGTGAACATGCAGCACATGTGCGTGTGTGTGTGTGTGTGTGTGTGTGTGTGTGTGTGTGTGTGTGTGTGTGTGTGTGTATGTGTGTGTGTGGTGTGTGTGTTTGTAAATCTTGTGATAGTCCTGGCTTGTCAGAGGCAGTGTCAGTGTGTATGTGTGTTTATGAGTGTATGTATATGATCGTGTAAAAATATCACCTATTTTTTATCTGTGGACACACAGTAATTCTGGATACATACATTGCTCTTCTTTGTAACATTAAAAAAATGCAGTTAATAAAATTCATGTGTTCTTTGACTCACCTTCCTGATTGCTTTTTCTTAATATATATTTATATTTATTGTTTAATACAACAACATTTGTCAGAATGCATTTTAAATCTGACATTTTGAATATTTTTTCAGTAAGCAATGAAACAAGATATATTTATTCATTTATTTATTTATTTATTTATTTAATTATTTATTGTCATTTGTTAACCGGGTTTGTCCAACTGAGCCAAAGGCCCATTTTCAGTGGAGAGCCGAGGAGAAAAGCTCCAATTACAGACATGCCAAAAAAAACACCAGTAATTAATACAAAGACTAAAAATTACAATAGTAATATTGACAAGAAACATTTACATAAAATGAAATCAGCAAAGACAATATGTTTATATATAAGTTTCAAAAATTCCAATACAATAGTGGCAGGATAATCCCAGAGTAGGAATATTTACAAGAATCTGATTGTAGATATAATGTAAAGAAGGGCAAGAAAGAAAGGCAGATAAAAAGAGAGAAAAACTTAAAGCAATCAAACATAGAATTTAGCAAGAAATCAGTTAGAGATCAGATCGGAGCTTGGCAGGGGCAGGATAGGTCTTAAGAAGGTAGTGTTTGAGTTGTAGTTTGAAATGTAACATAGGGGATACTTCTTATTTTAAGTGGAAGGGAATTCCAGGTGTGAGCTACAGAGTATTTATTATATAGGGACTTACCGATATTTTTTGATGGTTTGTAAATGTCAAGAAGATGATTTTCAGATGTACGAAGTTGATGTTGGGGGTTATATAGAGATACAGTATTAGAGATAGAGGGACAGGAAGTGGGATGATAAAGAACTGAGTGTGTGATATGCAGTTGAGAAAGAAACAATTGTTTAGGGAATTCGGGCCATTGTAATGATTTAAGGGCAAGGCAGTGGTAGGATTTGTAAGGGAGATTAGAGACAAATCTAGCTATTTTATTGTATGTTTGCTCTAGTTCAGAGAGCAGTGAAGACTGAAGGTTAGTAAAAACTGGAGCTGCATACAAAAGACAGGGTAATAGGAGAGACACGGCCAGGGAGGGTTTGGTGGAGGGTGAAAGCAGTTTGTGATTACAGTACAGGAGACCGAGTTTCTGGTGTTTTTTTTTTTTTTTTTTTTTTATGCAATGATGGATATGTATGTCAAATTTTAATTCATCTTCAATTATAACACCAAGTAATTCAGTATGGGGTTCTGGTCTGATAGTGGTATCATTGAGGGAGGTAATAGAGAAAGTGGATTTGTGTGTTGCCAGTGTTTTAGGAAGGAAAAGTAGAAGCTTAGTTTTTTTTGGGATTTAAAATTAGCTGATTATCAGTGAGCCAGGTTTCAGTGGATGTAAAAGTGCCTTAGTAAGAGGGAGGAGTTCTGGGATGCTGTGGGCAGTGGTAACAAGAGTCAAGTCATCAGCATATTGTAAGAGTGCAGAGAGGGTGGTAGCAGAGGATAAACTGTTAGTAAAAATATTGAATAAGAGAGGACCCAATATAGAGCCTTGGAGGACACCGGTGTTAGCAGCAAGAAATGGGGAAGTGACAGTTTTCCAGCGTATAGATTGTTTTCTATTAGATAAGTAGCTAGAAAACCAGCTTAAAGAGGGGGTGGAGAGATGAAGGTCAGAGAGTTTAGTTATCAGTTTAGAGTGAGAGTGACAGTATCAAATGCTTTGGAGAGGTCAAGGAATAAGCAGGAAACTAGTAGGTTGTTGTCACGGGCTTCTGCTACTGTTTGGGTGTATGAGAGTAGAGCTGTTGATGTACTGTGTTGGGGTCTGAAGCCATGTTGGGTGGGAGTAAGAAGGTTATTATCTAGCAGGTGTTTAAGTAGCTGAGTGTGGACACACTTTTCTAGAATTTTGGAAAGGGGGGATAATATAGCAATGGGACGATAGCTGGGTGAGTCAGTGGAGTTTCCAAATTTGTGAAGAGGGCTTGTGTAGAAGGATTTCCATACATCTGGGACAAGAGAATCAATAATAGAATGATTAATAAGGATAGAGACAGGGTAAGTGATAGCACTGCCAGCAATGTTAAGAAAGTAGGAAGGTAGATTGTCAACAGAGGGAGAGCAACGCTTACGTTTATTTAGTTGGGATTTGATGAAGGCAATGAGAACTGGTTGTAGGGAGAATGTATTGGAGGAAGAAGGACTGGGATGTAAAGGTAGAGAGGAGACTGTAAAGCTATTTGGAGTTAGTTTTTGGATTGTTTCAATAAAGTAATTATTTAAAAGAGCAGTATTCTCTGAGGCAGTATTGAGGGGGAATGGTATGGGGGTAGGAAGATTACCAGGGTGGAGGATTTTATTTATGGCAGACCAAAATTTTTTAGGGTTGTTATGTGAGCTACTTTGGTTGGAGGCAACAAAAGTTTTTTTGTCTCTGATAACTAGTTTTTTTACACCTGTTTCTAAGTACCTTGTAGCTTTGGAGTAAGGGAGGAGTTTTATTTCTGGCCCAAGTTTTCCAGGCAGCATCCCTCTGATGCATGATAGATCGTGTTTGGCTAGTTAACCAGGGAGCACATTTTGATTTTACCCTGATTTTCCTGGAAGGTGCCATGGAGTTTAGTACATCTAGAAATAGAGTATTGAAAGAGGTTACAGCATCATTAAGGGGGAGGTTTTTAAGGAAGGACCAGTTTATGTTGGACAAAGTGGAGATTAAGTTGTCTGGATTGAAGTGAGTCAGATCACGACATTCTCTGCAAAGGTGTTCTTTGGGAGGGTATTGGGATTATCTGTGGATATAAATAGGGGAATGCTCACTTAGAGAGCTAGGGAGAATGCCGGGGTTATGGTAGAGACAAGGGTCAGAATTAAAGATCCAGTCTATTATAGATCCTGAAGTAGAGCTTCTGTTGTACCTGGTAGGGGAAGCTATTAGTTGGTGGAAGCCGTACAGACTGAGACTATGAGTAGAAGATGAGGAAGAAAGAGTGGTCCAATCTATATTTACATCGCCAAGTATAATGACTATTTACTATTAGTATTTCAGCAGGAGCAAAGCTAGGTATGGAACGTGAGAGTGGAGAGAGGGTAAGTTGGTTGGAGTAGAGGCAAGGGGAAAGCACAAGAGGAAGGAGAAATAAACAAAAAACAATGAGCAAGGTAATTTGAGTGAGCAGGTAACTCAGGGGAGCCCTATGCTGGCTGAAAAGGGAGAGACAAGCAGGTAGTATGCAATTATGAAGAATAAGTACTGAGAGGAAGGGACTGGAGACTATGACTCTATTGAGAGGGACTAAATACCTTAACATAAAACAGATAAGTTAAGCAAACTGTATGAGCAGTGAAACAGATGAAAGGGGTGGGGGTGGGCTAAGAGGGAGAAGGTTTACAGCTGTCGCCCCTGGGGTTTTACACTCTAGCTGATTGTAAGAGATTGTAACAAGGCATAACAGTAGTCTCAAAAGCTGGCACCTACACTGCACAAGTGCCAACAGCAAAGTTCTCAGAGTTAAAATGGGGCTGCAGTCTATTTTTTGATGATTCCTGGTTAGAGTTTTCTTTGTTTTTAGCTGGAGTGAGAGGATTTCTTGCTCGCACAAGTGGGGGCGGGAGACCCAAAGCGATCAGGTGCTCAGTGGCTGCTACACAAGTGGCAACAGCAAGGTTCCCGGAGTTAAAGCTGGGACTGCAGTCTATTTTTTGATGATTGTTGGTTAGAGTTTCCTTGAAACAATATTGACAAAAGTACCCATTTCAAAACAAGTCAACCATAAAATGACACAAACTACTATCTTGATAATCCACCAATATCGATACTCAACAATTCTGACCACTGTATCAATTGTGTACACATCTCTGATTGTGATAAAAATAGCCATGCTATAAACAAATGCACACTAGTCCTACAAAGACAGAAAACCACTTTATAACTTTATCATCTCAGCAGGGTCATTTTTAAATACAGACATCCCCCAATCCCAGAAATTATAGCTACATTGTTGACTGTATCCTTCTCAGATGACGAAAAAACACAACAATAATGACCAAAGGCATGTATTTCAAATTTGTTTCACTCAAACACACATATTCCAACTATATATATATATATATATATATATATATATATATATATATATATATATATTGGCTACTTTGCCTGAAATTTACACTGAATCTGCTACATCTAAAGCCACCCACTGCTCTTTCAGCTTTTCCCAGTTAGGGGTTGCCACGGCAGATTACCGATCCACTAATGATTGGCAATGGATTTTTACAGTGTCAAGCTGTCAGCCCAGCACCCAACCTTCAAAGAAGGTACACCTACACATGCACACACCTACCTGCATGTCTTTAAAGTTCACTCGACTGCGGGGAGGGCATGCAGACTCCACCCAGAAGGCACTCCAGTCAAGAATCGAACCAGAGAACCTCTTGCTGTGAGGCAACAACGCTAACTGCTGCACCACCATGGCTTAGGATAAAGCCATCCACTGCTAAAAGAATAAAAATAAGTATCAGTTTGCACTTCTGCTGATTATGCTTACTGTATTTCATAAGAATTCTGTATTAATTGTTGCATTTTCGCACTTCATAGATTTTCAAAGCTGAACTGTTTCTACTGCTGCTACAGTACTTATTGTGTCTGCTAGTTTTACAGGACAGTATTATCTAGATTGTGTGGTTTACCTGCACTTGAGCTCTAAAACCAGCATTTGTACATTAGGAGGGTTTTCTGACTGTTGTCTTGTGGCAGACGTGTGCTGTAGCAAACTTATCTGAGTTACGGGCTGCTAGCTGAAAGCTTTTTGTGTGTTTTCCAGATTGGTCTGTAGGCCTTACTGTTGTAAAATTTGTTTTTCTGATTCTATATAAGCCCAGTGTTTGCACGAGGCTGTTCTCCACATAGTGGTGGTTAGCAGTCCCTTGTATAGATGCAAACACTATCAAGTTAAAATTTCCCTTAGAGTAACTATCTCTGCAGCTTCCCCAGGCCCCCTGCTGCTCCAGGAGCATCTTTGTTGCTTTCAGATCAGCATCGCATTGTTGGATAGCTACAGTTCACACTGATTATAGCACCCATTCTTTGTCTGTGTGCTATCATCCCAGTCCAGTAAAATCCCCCTTCATTCAAAAACAGAATTGCAACAGCAAACAGCTGGGGAAGCCATTTTCTCAGCAGGTAATCCCATACTCATTGCACACCTAAAATACATGGCTTGATCCTGCCAGGGCAAAGATAATAATGGTAGCATTACTGCTTTTATTTATTTATTTATTTATTTTAACAGAATCAGTGATCACAGTTTGTAATCCAGGTAGCTTCACTCAACTACACATTACAACAGGGTCATTCATGTCATCTGCAGACAACCCCTATACCCACTGTCTACCCAAACTTTCTGGGTTGACTCAGTCACAGTAAAAACATTAATGTAGTTATGCTTCACAGAAACTGTAATCACAGTTTGTATTCCAGCTTGCTTCATCCATATATATATATATATCAGTGCTGCAAAGCCAGGATTATAACAACAAACAGAAGGGCCATTCATTTCATTCACAGACAACCCCCATACCCACTGTTCACACACATTAATGTATTTATGTTTCTCAGAAAGAGTGGTCACATAAGTCCCGCGGTAGTGGTGCTGCGGTAGCGTTGTCACCTCACAGTACGACGTTGTCGCGTTCGATTCTCAGCTAGAACGTCTCCTGTGTGGAGGCATGCGTGAATGGGCATGCCTTCGTTGAAGGCTGTGCATCCAGGCTGGTAACTTGGCATGTAAAAATCACCTACCAAACATTAGCAGACCGGAGTTCCGCTGTGGCAACCCATAACCGGGATAAGCCGAAAGACACAACAACAACAAGAAACAGTGGTCACATCTTGAATTCCAGTTTGCTTCAGTCAGTTAGATATCAGTCTTCCAAGACCAGAAACACAATAACAAACAGCAGAGGCAATCATTTCATCCACAGACAGTCCCCATATCCATTGCCTACCCAAAGTGTCTGGTTTCACACTGTCAGTATAAATAATAATAATAATAATAATAATAATAATAGTAATAATTCCACCAATGTAGTTTTTTTTTCAGAGAAGCACAAGTCAGAGCTAATCCAGCTTATCTGTAGACATACCTCTCAACATGTAAGCTCAATAATTCTGGACACAGATAAAATGTCAGGGGTGAAGGGCAAAAACCCAAAGTCAGGGAAATATTTTAAAATATTGCACTTATAAACTTAGTAAGTTTTTAGAATAACAGGTTTTACATTAGCATACATTTTCTGAAGGATATGACATTTGAAACTGAAATATCTTTCATTATATAGAGACTTAAAATCTCAATGCTTTGCCAGAGATGGCCCGCATCTGTCACCCCTAGGATTCCCAATACTGGGCAAGGTTCATGCCACCCCTATAGTGCCTTTTTTTAGGTGGTGTTCCAAAGGCCAAATTACCACCATAACAGCTACAAAGAAATGCAATCTGAGGGTCATGCTGCTTTACGGTAGAAGTCTAAATCTCAAAATGCACTCACTCAAAACACTCCTTAAAATGGAGAACATTGACAGCTGAAAGCACCCCTGCACTACCAGGCTATAAATCATTCCACACCTTTCAGCCCCAGAACTTGGACCAAAGCTCCAAAGGCGGTGATGTTTCCATATTCATAAAGGATGCGCACACCTCCAGACTGGTAGCCCAACATAACGCATCAGAGATACTTCAGGTTCAGCTAACACTGGGTAAGACAGTGATTCAGGTTTTAGCCTGTTATAGGTCACCAACCATGCCCCAAGACTCACGCTCCACATTCCTAAGCACCCCAGACAATATTAGGGTCCAACCTAACACTCTCATACTGGGCAACTTCAACCACCCCTCCATTAACTAGGAAAACTACTCATGTACCAATACACTTGCCCAACGTTTCCTGGAAATCACTAATTCCAATACCCTGGACCAGTTGTTCTTACCCCCACTAGAGGTAGCAACATCCTTGACCTGGTCATTACTAACATGGGCGACCGTTGCTCTACACCAATAGTCAACTCCTCCCTGGTTAGATCTGACCACAAACTAATCACCTTGGAAATCCACATCCTTCCCACCCCCCCTGAAAAGGTAACCACCATGAAAAACTTCTCCAAAGCTAACTTTAGGCTCCTAATAACAGAGGTGGATAACTTCACGGCACCCATGCAAATAAAGAATAGTTGCATGACTGACAAATCATACACCAATGCACTATACAAATATGTACACAAATGCATGGATCTCGACATACCCAATAGAACCAAGATGCTCTCCTCCCAAAAAAGGAAGCCAATCTGGTGGTCCCCTGCCATAAACAAACTCTACAACAGAAGGAGGAAACTGATGCAGAATAAGGTGAAGGCCCAAAACTGGAAAAACTCCCTTTTCAGCCTCAACAAAAAGTTGAGACCCCTCATCAAATCCTTTAAAGCTAAATATGAAAACAGAATTGCAGCAGATAGTAAAGAAAACTACAATGCCTTCTATAGTTATGTAAAAAATCTAGACAGCAATACCCAGATTTGCTCTGAGCTACTGCACAATGGTATCTCCTATACCGATCCAACAGATATTGCCAATATACTGACTGACAGATTCAGTGCCAACTTTACCTGTCCCCATCCCCCCACAAGGACCAATCACAATACCAGTAGATTGCCAGGCACCCAGTATTACTGCTGCACAGGTTAAAACAGCACTGTCTAAGGCCAAAAATACAGCTTCTATGGGACCTGACAATATCCCTGGCTGTGTTCTACATGAACTACAGAGTGAACTGGCACCTCACCTGTGTGGCCTGTTCAATCACAGCCTCACCTCAGGCTTTGTCCCTAGTGAATGGTGCACTGCTATAGTCATCCCTCTCCACAAAGGAGGAGTGACTACAGACCCTAGGAACTATCACCCCATTAGAACAAAAAGCACCAAATACTGAATAAAATAATCCAATGCCAAAGAGGTGAAGTAGAAGAATATGATACAAAAAATAGCGTACAAACTGTCTTTATTTGACCGCTTTCGTAAAAAAACTTCCTCAGAATGAACAAACACATATCAAAAACTCATTTAAATACATTAATCACTTAATTGATCAATACAAATAGACCAATAAAAACAAAGATAGTGAACATCACTTAAAAAGACAGTGTTATTAAAAAAGGAAAGAAACTACTTTCCCTTTATCAGTAACTTGTAATTTACGATCCTTTAAAAAACATTTTACATTTATAAATTCATTTAACCCAGGGGGAATGTCAGATTTTAATTTTATCTGCCACATAGCTTCCCTTTGTTCCAAGTAATTTTTAAGGTCGCCTCCCCTAGGATCAAAAGAACATTCCTCTAAAATAGTAAATAAAAACTTTTTATATGTTGCACAAATACAGGAATGTTTATATAAAGCATTGGTCAGGTCTCTACGTTTAATGGCATAATTATGCTCCTTAATGCGTGTACTCAATTTCCTGGTGGTCATTCCAACATAAAATGCTGGACAACCTGAACAAAATGAAATATATACCACTTTAGTGGTGTCACAATTAACCAAACCAGGTACCTCAATAGTATAAGGGATAGTACTCACAGATATATATGGACTCACCAAAATAAATCTGCAAGCAGTACATCTATGACAACAGTGCATCCCATGTTTTGTTGATATTTTATTTTTATTTATTTTTTTACCATTTTGTAGAATGTTTTTCAGATTATATTCATTACGAAAAACACATCTTGGTTTGTCACCTAAAACCAAAGAAATGTCGGGGTTACCCTTTATTATTTTCCAATTATTTTCCAAAATGGAACATAAATCCTTACTATCTGCACTCATTTCTAGGGAGCAAGTTAAAGTGGGTTTAAATGCCTCTTTGCGATTAAAGACTATTAACCCGTTCGTGTTATTAGATGAACTACATAAAATTGGGGGAAAATCTGCATAACGTCTATCAAAAATCCCATTGGCAATATTCATCAACCTAGCAATATCGTAACCTCTTTTTAAAAATAATTCAATAATGAAATCAAATTCAGCAATCAAGTCATCGTCTCTAGTCGTCATACGACTTGCCCTTATAAATTGCCCCTTAGGGATGTTGTTAATCATATGTTTTGGGTGTCCACTGGAATAATGTAGGTATCCATTTGTAAAGGTATTTTTACGATGTATGTTAGTCTGAAATTTATTCTCAATGCTATCCCACCATAAATGAACATCCAAAAAATTAACAACACTTCCAACATCACCTTTTGTAAACTTTAAAAATTCAGAAAAAGAATTTAAATAATCCATAAATGGATCTACTATTTTAGGCCCCCCAGGTAAAATAAAAAACAAATCATCAACAAACCGACAATAAAACAAAACATTAAATTTATCTTCTAATAAAGGGATTATTTCATTTTCCCACCAAGCCATCACTGTATTGGCGTAAGCGGGGGCAGCTGGTGAGCCCATCGCTACGCCTTTTATCTGTTTAAAGTATTGATCTCCAAACAGAAAGAAATTATTGTCCAAAATAATTTCTAATAATGAACAGATGGTGTTAGCAATGGAGGTGGAAAAAGTTCTTCTCTGACATAGGAAACTACGCACAGCCTCTATTCCTTGATCATGAGGAATACATGTAAAAAGCGACACAACATCAACAGTAATAATAGTGTGAGTACCAGCGACAAAAGTGAGGTTGTCCAAAAAACCTTTTAGTTTACTCAAAAAATGCCAAGAATCTTTGACATAAGAGGATTGGCATTCTAACAATGGTCCCAACAATGAGTCAATAACCAAGGCAATACCTTCCGTCACTGAATGAGGGGCAGCAACAATGGGTCTAAACGGAGGTTCCAAAATATTTTTGTGAGTTTTTGGAATTCCGAAAATGACACCAATTCTTGGCTCGGAAATCAAACAAAATTCATATAAATCAAATGCTATTTGACCAGACATTAAAAAATCATATAAAAAGGAATGTATCTTTTTAAACTGAGTATGTATAAAGTACAAGGGGATAGATTCATATTCAGATTCATTGTTTAATAAATCCATCATACACTTTTTATATCTATCCTGTGACATAATGACAATGTTTGACCCCTTGTCACTCTTCATAAATCTCAGTTCATCAGTTAATTTCTGCAAGTCTAATAAAGCTGACTTCTCAATACATGTCAAATTGTAGTCAATATGTATGTTCTTCTTATTAAGATGTTTATTAACGTCTTGTATACATTGCTCTTGGAATATTTTTAAGGTTTGATGCAACGTAGGATTGTAAATGGAAGGTTTAACAAGGCATTTACTTGTGTCATTAATATTATTAAACAAATAGGTTAAATTTAGTTTTCTGGTGAATTTCATAATATCAACCACTGTCTTACAGTAATTGCCACGATGTAAAGGAACAAAATTCAACCCTAGCTTCAACACCTTCAATTGGACATCTGTAAAAATATGATCTGTTAAATTTACAATATTAAATAAATCAAGGTCATTGTTTAAATTTCCTCCCCTGAGGACGTTGACCCCAAAAAAGTCCGACTGCGAGTAAAAACAGTCTTTTTGTTATAATTTCCTTGAATTCTTTTAGGTACAACACTAGGTCCTGAATCTAATGCAGAATTGTTCTTAATGTTACCTACGGTAACTTTTGCTGTATCACAGCTCATAGGATGTTGATCAAGATTGTCACTGTTAGTCACCGCTGTTTCCACATTGTCACAGACAACAAGATCTGCAGAACAGTCAGAATTACAAATCACACTGTTACTGTTGCTATTAAAAGTCCGCGTATTATAACCATCTGAGACCTTATCTTTAGAAGTCTTAGTCTTAGTCTGCTTCTCAACAACAGCAAAATCAGTATTGTATTTATAAGAATTCTTATAATTCTTATTAGGACGTGAGTTAGAAATAAATTTGTCCTTTAAACCTGTTTTTACTGTCGTTCTAGCAAAATGATCAAAAGCAGTCTTATTCTTGAAGGAGGTTACATCACGAGATATCTTGTGTTGTTTACAGAGTGTAACCTCACTAGAATGTTTCTCAAGTTCACAAGAGAATTGATGCATTAATAGGTCAAACTTTTGTAAGGACACGGTGGTCCTTAAACGCTGCTCTAACTCGGTTATCTCATTTTTCAAATCAACTAACTTCTGTTTGTTGTTTTCAATCAATAACCTAAGAAAGCAAATGCCAGACTCCGTAAAGAAGGCAACAAGGTCCTGAAAAAACGGACTATTAGCATAGACGCCATTGGGACATTTAAAAAACATTAGCCCCTTCGGTATGATCTTTAACTCTATGCACCGCATAAAGTAACAATTCTCAATATTGACTGACCTGTATCTTTTCAACAAGCGTAACAAGTGTTCATGTTGTTCACAAAAAAGGTTTCCACATAATTCATTTTGCTTTACGATGTTACCACCAAAAGGATTGTCGGTTAAAACGAGCAATTCATCTATGGAAGAACACTCCGCGTTCCTGGCGTGTAGATGGAGACCATCAGCGGGAAAACCAACGTCATCACCAGCCGCCTCAGCATCTGCAATAGCGCCCAAATCAATAACGGTGTCCAACTCCTCGTAAAGCTCTGCAGGTGAACTAAAACCTTGTTTGTTAGATGTACAAGGTTTTTTTGTAGTATTCGTAGCATTTTCAACCAAAAACTTCAAGGAACCTTTGATGTCAATCAACGTAGACAAAAGTAAACTATTGATGTTATTTGAATTACTGTCACCACTACCAGGTGTAGGATGAATGGTGACATTTAACAACGGATCCTCTCCTACCTCAGTCATGGCACCACGAAACAAACCGATAAAACAAAAAGCACCAAATACTGAATAAAATAATCCAATGCCAAAGAGGTGAAGTAGAAGAATATGATACAAAAAATAGCGTACAAACTGTCTTTATTTGACCGCTTTGGATTATTTTATCACCCCATTAGCCTGACAAGTCTGATATGCAAAGCTATGAAATGCATCATCATGTACCTAATAAACAAGGATAGAGGGAATCTCCAAACTCTGGATCCCACACAGTTTGTTTTTGTGAAGGGTAGATCATGCCTGCTCAACTTGACTTCTTTGAGTCAGTCACCAGAGCTGTGGATGAAGGCAAGGTGGTTTATAAAGCCTACCTTGATTTGGCCAAGGCCTTTGATACCATGCCCCACTCAGGAATCATAGAAAAACTCATTAAGCTAGGCATCAACCCCTATATCATTAGGTGGGTTGCAAACTGTCTCACAGATAGAACCCACGGTGTGAAAGTAGCTGACTCCAAGCCAGACTGCAGACCAGTCAGAGGGGAATCCCACAGGGCTTAGTCCTGGGTCCTCTCTTGTTTGGTATCTAGTTCTCAGAAGTCCAGGCCAACACGAAGGGACTCTGGCTGACAAAGTTTGCAGACGATTGCAAGTTGGGAGCCATTATTAACTCCCCAAGTGATGTTGACATCCTGCAGAAAAGCCTCACTGAGACCAGTGACTGGTGTCAGAATCATGGCCTTAAGCTCAATGGCAAAAAATGTGTCATCATCCCCTTTGGGAAAAACCCAATTCCTATGAACTGCCACATCAATGGTAGTCCACTGAACACAGAAGGTGTTATAAGAGATGTGGGAACACAGGTTGACCACCACATTGCCACTGTGGTCAGAAAGTCCTTCTATGTAGCACATCTCATTAATAAGGGTTTTGCATCCAGGAAGAAAGAAGTCATTGTCTCCCTCTACTCTTCCCAATCATTAGGCCAATCATCGAGTACAATGCCCCATTTGGCATGTACCTCACTAGACACCTGCAACAACTGGAGAGGCCACAAAAGTACCTCACAAAGTGGATCCTAGGCCTTAAACATTTCCTATATGGACAGACTCAGAAAACTCCAACTATTCTCTGTCTCATCTCACCTACTTAGAGGGAATCTCTGCTTGACTTACAAAGCTGTGTCTGACCCAGCTCTGTTAGAAATGCTACACCTAAAGAAATCCCAATCCCTCTGCACCACATGTTCCAGAGACCTCAGCCTCATTACCACAATCAACAGAAAGTGCCGGAGGGACAGGTTCATATCCAGAGACTGCCCATGCTATGGAATAGACTTCTCATACATGTCAAACAGAGCACCTCACTGGCCCTCTTCAAGAGAAATCTTGATGAGTAGATGGGAAATAGAAAATTCACCCCGGGGATCACTCCAGTGGCTCTGCTTGACAGAGGCACTGGGAACTAAGGTTGGGTGGCACAATGCCAGGGTAATCCTATGGGCTAGGCGTTTAAAGGCTCCAGGGTCATTAGCCTAGTAAACACCTATGAACCTATGAACCAATGGTTTGCCAGAAAAACAGACATTTTATAAGAAATAGGTCAAAAATATGAGAAATATTTCTGGACATTCTGTGAAATTCTGGACAGCTGAGAGATGTATGTCTCCAGGTCAAGTCTACAGGGGGCACACAACCACCTGGTTACCAGTGGCAAACTGTAAATTAATAAAATTTTACTTATGTATTTTGTTTGTTGGACAGCCATAGCACTAGAGGGGTTAGCATTGTCACCTCACAGCAAGAGGTTCTCTAGTTCAATTCTCGGCTAAAGTGCTTTCTGTGTGGAGTCTGCATGTCCTCCCTGCAGTTGTGTGGGTTTCCTCTGGGTGCTCTGGTACTCTAAATTGGCCATAGGTGCTTGTGCGAATGAGTGATATGGATGAACTACTGCAGCAGGGTTAGCCACCCAGCGGTGTAAACCTTGGCTCGAGATGATTGTCACTGTTGAAGTGACACCCCGACCCCGTGTGCAAAATGGGAAAAAAGCTTTGAGGATGGATGGATTTGTCATTTGTTAACTAGGTTAGTCCAGCTGAGCCAAAGGCCTGTTTTCAGTGGAGACCTGAAGATAAAAGTTCAGAAAAAAATATACAAGATTTTAATAAGGGTTTAACATGCAAAGAGTCCAAAAAAACAAGATTATAATATAGTTATGTTATACATTTAAAAAAGCAAGAGAATTACATAGTTATAACATTGCATAAATTTACAATAACAGCCATTATATGACTAGTATATACAAAGTAGAAAGCTAAATGAACAGCTGATGAGTTTAGAAAAAAAACAGTCTTAGGGTTACACTAGAATGTTATAATATAAGAGAGAATAGGGATAGATTAGTGATAAAATGTGATAGTGTTGCTATTGACAAGGAGTAATTGCAGTAGAGCGTCTATGATCTAGTGTAAAGAGAGGTATAAGGAGGTGTGGGTGTGGGGAGTGGATTAAGTAGGGTCCTGACATAGGCACGAGTTGGAATTAAGAAGCTAGTTTTTAAGTTCAATTCTGAAATTATTTGTACAATTGATGTTAAGAATGTTTGGTGGGAGATGGTTCCAGGCTTGGGACACTGTGCTTTTATAAAGAAGTTTGTCAATGTTTTTGTTGGTTTTATAAATCTTAAGAAGGTGTTGGTCAGTGCTGCGTGGAGTTCATGAGGAGATGTAGAGGGATATGAGAGAGGAGAGGAAAGGACATGCTAAGGGTTTGTTAAGTAAGGTGTGAGTGAATCATAGCTGGGAGAGAAGAAGTCTGGAGAACTCAAGCCACTGAAGCTGTTTTAAAGCAAGACAGTGATGGGATTTGTATGGTTGATTGCTGGCAAAATGAGCTATGTTGTTATAGGTTTGTTTATTAAAAATAAATAAAAAACAAGAAATGAAAGTAGTGTAAAGGATGTTTATTTATGTGTACCTGCTAATTGAGGTAGAGCACTGATGCCAAACATAATATTTTCAACAAGCAGCTCAGAGTTATCAGCTGCATGTTTTAAGGGTGTGATGATTAATGGCTACTTCAAAAAAAAAATGCATTCATTTTCTAATTACTAAAAACACTGCATGGATACAGAAAAAAACAGAAATTAAGCAAGTGTCTGCTATACGGAAAACTAACTGCTGGGTGCAGACATTAAAGCAACTAGTGTTTTTAGTGCTGAACATTCGGTCTTGAATATAGTATAGATTTCTGGCTCCAGAACAACTAAATCTAATGACTGCAAACCTATAAAGAGAAGTAGCTGAAGCCTCTTTGAGCTCAGGTTTATGAAGTAATTAGGGATAATCAGATTTACTTGCAGTTTAACACTTGCAGTGAATTTATAAATCCCTTACAAAGCAGTCTGAAAGCAAATTAGAGAGAAAGTGCAGCCAGAGATGCAGAGCCCCCAGCAGCAGAAATAATGTATTAATCATTGCACTTTGTCCTGTCTTCCACCAATGATATGGGCAATAGGCAGTGTCTGTGGTTATTAATGAAACACAGCTTACACTGGAACAAATCTTCTGAGTTACGGTGTCTCTCTACTGTGGGGAAGAAAAACAACTATCATGGTCGGACTCATGAGTTGTGACAGAAAATGTACAGGTAAAATCAGTACAGCCAATACAGTATTACTCTAATGTACCAATTTCAATTTACCAGTTAAAAAACTAGAAAGGGATCTTATTGAATATAGAGAGGGGGTAGCTTATCCGACCCCCGGAAGGGGGGGGGGGTGGAAGAACAATGTAAACACTGTATTTGCAGACAGAGTGGATGAAACTAATAACAATGGTAACTACTCTAGATTGGGGACCAAGCCCCTTAGAAGAAGTGAGAGAATTGCAGAGAAGGGAAGAAAGCATTCCTTTCAGGATTTTCAGCATCCCCCCGTCAGAGGGGGGAGGGGACTGAGGCATCAACATCAGAGTAGGAACAACCCCCAGAAGTAGATTCCGTAGGAACTTTGATTCCCAACACAGACCCACAGAATGCTTGTAATAAACATGTGGTTTGTAGAAAGGGTAATTTTACTATTTTTAACTTTATGGAGTTGGTACCTACCCAGGATTATTTTGATTTATTTTTCAGGGGATTCCACTTTGTCCCCTCTCGTCCTTCAAACCTGAACAACACATTGATTGATTTGAAATTATTTATCAGACAATTGAACCTTACTTTATTCTTTAAAGACCAAACTAACATTAATATGGGGTTAACAAGGACTAGCACATTTAACCCCCCTACCCACCCTTCCCTTAAGGTTTTTTAGGAATTGGTGGAAAAGGACATTAGGAACATGGAACGTTGTAAGTCTAACACATACCCCATTAACTTGAATGTTAAAGAGATGCAACTGATTGATTATTTGAAACAGGAAGGATGTAGGGTAATGAAACCTGACAAGGGAGGGGGGGTGTAGTGCTGATGTACACGGTCGATTATGACTCTTTTTTACATAGTATGTTACAAAAAACAGACCAATATGAGTTGGTCTCAATAAATGAAATTAATATTGCACACTCTAAAATCAGTTTTCTTTTACATGACCATCTATTGCAGGGGGTGATTAATGAACGTCTATACAATTTTTTACATGTTGACAACCCAAGAATTCCGGTCATCTTCTGCATTCCTAAGACTCACAAAACTTTGGATCCAATCAAATTCAGGCCAATTGTCTCAGGTGCAGGAAGCATTACTGAACCTCTTGCAAAATTTGTAGATTTTAGTGTGAAAAGATTTCTATCTTCCATTGTTCACATTTGTAAAGACTCATGGGACTTCTTAAAAGGAATTGACCAATGGATGTTCAACCCACACCTGTTTATGGTTACCATAGACATTGTTGAGCTTTTCCCCGGTATTCCCCACCAAACAGGTCTGGAATAGTTCAGAGAAGTTTTAGTGACAGAAGCTGGTCTGGACAATATGATCATTAACCAGGTTTTGGAATTTATGGAAAATGTCCTTGAGAACAATTTCATTTATTTTAATGGTGAGTTTTATCGCCAGAGGAAAGGGGTTGCGATGGGGGCCCCGTGTGCTTCATTATATGCCAATGTTGTGTTACATTATTGGGAGCAGAATTATATTTTTTCAAGTCAATGGTCTGAACACATAACACACTACAGGAGGTACCTTGACGATATTTGTCTGTTGTGGAGGGGCACAGAAGAAAACTTAAAAGAGTTTCTGAACCACATTAACACCAGCACTGAGTTTTTGAGTTTTACTTATAAGATTGACCACGACGGACTAAATTATCTAGATGTGACTTTATTTAAAGATTATGTCAACCAATGTTTTCAATCTAAGTTGTATAGGAAAGTCACATTTTCCAACTCGTACCTCCACTATGATAGTGGGCACCCCTTTTACCAGAAAAAGGGTATAGTTAAAGGGCAGATTATTCAAGCATCTAGAATGTCTAGCTCTCTTGAAAGTTTTATTGATGAAGTGCACACACTTAAGGCATTGTTTATAGAAAAGGGGTACCCCACGTCCTTGATTGACTGTATGATTCAGGAGGTCATACAAAATAGGGAATTGAAATACCCTCCCTTACTAGGAACTGGATTCACCACCCTTGACCAAGACACACGAGGGAAACAACTAGATGCAAAAAACAATTTTATTCACACTTTTTCAGCTAGTTCTCACAAGGTAGAGCAGATCATTTTCAAACACTGGCCTATACTTGCTTTACATGATGAATTAAAACAACTTGTTCCAGATTGTCCTCACTTTGTAAGGAAAAGAGACATTAACCTAAAAGAATTGTTTGAGAGGAAAGGAGATTCTGGGTTTGAAACAAGTAAAATAAGATCAGGTACCCACAAATGTGGTAGTTGCAAACAGTGTAGTGCTATGATTAACCATGACACAGTTTACATTCCCTCTAGGAAATTTAGATTTAATTCCACCAAACACTTTAATTGTGGAACTAAGGGAGTAGTTTACTTAGGACTATGTATGCACTGTCACAGTTTTTATGTGGGGAAAACGGAGAGACCTTTGAGGAGAAAAGTTTACGAACATCTTTATGATGTCTCCAAAGACAAGGAAAACAACGCCTTTTTTAAACATTCACAAGTTTGTAAAAAATGTAGCTAAAGTTCATGGTTTTAGAGCAAGTAATGCCTGATATAAGGGGTGGTAACTGGGAGGACAGGCTAGAGTATCAAGAATTATACTGGCAGCTCAAGTTAGATGCAGGAAGGTCCCCTGGTCTGAATGAAAATATAAACATTAGTAGCGTCCTAAAGTTAAGAATGTCCCATTTATAAGATAAAATTAAGTATGAACACTTTATTTGCTGTTTGAGACTTGTAATATGAATTTGATTATTTTTTACAGTCATCTTGTTTATGACTAACAGGTTTTTGGATGATCAAATTCACCTACGAGTGCTTTTAGAGCTGGAGAGCAAAGATATCACAATGTTGGTCATGGAGAATGGGACAATGTACAGGCATTTTTTAGTTCTTAGCGTTCAGCCCTCACTTTTTAGCTACATGCATTTTATTATGTCTTTTTAGATAAGCAGTTCCTTTTCTTTTTACCAATATGGTATGGTTTTAATTAAAGCAGAGAGAGGAGGGTCATGTGATTGCTTGATTTAGTATTTAACATCTGTTAATTAAGCAGAAAGCACTTTGTACTTTGAAGACGCTTGGTATTGACTGAGCGAAAGCGCTTGTTTCATATTGTGTTCACCGGTTTTAAGTGGATTAAAGGCTTTGTTTCAACAACGACTCTTGCTGTCTTTGCAAGTTCCGGGTCCTGTTACTGCTGGTCATTGTTTGGATTATTACTCTAATGTACCAATTTCGGTGGCACATTTTCACAATTTCTTTTTTTCTTTTTTTTTTTAAACCAGATGTTCCCATCACCAGTACAACATATTTCCTATTGTAAGACTGAGGACACAGTGCATTTAGGGATATGTAGTCTGTGCCACTACTAAGACTACATATCCAGATATGCCTGCTCCACAGTGATTAAATGTTGGAAACCAAAATTCAGAAAGAAAGTCAACGAAGGCAACGATGCCCCTTTGCGTTTTCAGTGTATGCAGCTGCATAGACTATGTATTTCTTCCAATGTCCCTGGCAATTGCCCATAATGTGGCCTCTGAAAGAGAACATTTACTTCCATTACTGCAGCCATAGTGCTTTAGTATGTATCCCCTTCCCTCATAGAATGGTGCTATGCTGGAACTCATGTATACAGAATCACCATTCTGCTATATGCAATAAATCATCCTAACTATTTAGCACAGAGAAGTGTTTGTTTTTTTCTGAATTCCCCCACTCCAGAATGGATTGCATTTATTATTTCTGGGTTTCTTTTTACACTTGGATAAAATCCTTATCTCTACCCATTCATTTTATAAACAGACATGGATTCAGACTAGGGGAAAATATTGCATAATTGTAAAGGTAAACATGCTGATATTAGGGCAAAAATTATAAGTCTAGTTTTGCATAAATGATTAGTTTTCATTTTTTGAATCCTGATCCCTAACAAGTATTTTTATTTCTTTAGGGTGCTGTGCATATTAATGTCTTAAGAGCTAACATCAGATTTTCATAAAATTCCAAATGGTTATTTAGAAGGGTTAATTTGGAGATTCATGAAGTAAAATGAAAACTACTTAAGTTTATTTTAACAGTTTTTTCTTCTTTGCATTCATCGGTTACATATATTTGGATATCAGATGTGAATCGTTTCACTCAAAGAGGTGGCATAACACTTGCAGAGCAAAACTATTGCTCTACCTGGAAGTACACTGATCTGTTACTTTGGTCCCATGTAAGAATAGTAAACCCTCAGATAGAAGCACATACAGAGACCATTTAGCAAGAATGAAGATGCAACTACTACCTACAATTGTTGGAGGGACTATCTGTGATCTCTAGCAAAAATAGACCTTCTGTAGGTTTTATGAAAGTATCTTCTTAACAAGTCTAATCCAGAAGAATGGTTGAACTTGCTTTTATTGCAATATCTAAGCATTATAACTCCCTTAGATCTATTATGCATGTGTCCACATGGCTGTACTGTGAAAAGCCTATTTCTCAAAGCAGAGCTGGATGATGGTGAATTTGGATCCTAGGCAGGGGGATAGACTAGTCTCCTCTTCCACAGCATTTCTGGTGTCCCATTACTTGTTTCTCCCCCCAGTTACCATAAACATTGCTCGAAGATATCAGCATGCACACTATTTCTTCTTTACTTTTGAAATGAGGGCAGATAGGTGGATTTCATTTAAAACTTTTAATTTAAATATCCTTTATTGACTAGATTAGTTCCACTAGGCTAGTAGCATCTTTTCAGGGGAGACCCTTGATGGTATTTATACTTCTAGGAGAAACTTGGGCCAAGGCACTGGGGAACTTCCCCCTACTTGTTATAACACTTGAGGTGCATGTGACCATTGAATGTGAAATGTCTGTTCTGTTCCTAGCGCAGAGGTGGCTGGTAGAACAGCATGCAAAACATGGCATCCAAAGAAAAAAGAGTTGAGGCAAATGCTGACTCTACAGATATCTTTACTGAATTTGAAGAAGAGAGAGTTGTTTGAAAGAAAGAAAAAATTAGATCAAATAAAGGATACATGAAAGTTTTTCCAGTGGGAGCTTTTTGAAGACTCAAAAAGCAAAGAAGAAATTATAATTACAACTCTTCAGTTTGGAGGGTTACGGAATGATATATTAGAGAACTTGATAGAACTTGATAGAACAAAGTGAACTGGAGATGAGAAAAGAAGTATTGTGGAATGAAATGATGGAAAAATCAAATAAAGCACTAGAATAACAAAAGTAATCATTTGCAGAGGTAGTTGGAAAAATGAAGCCAGAAGGGAGAGAAAGAAGACGAAAGAGTTGGAAATGAAGAAGCATGTATTGAGAACCCAGAGTAAGGAAGAAGCAGAGATGGACATGAATAAAATCTGGAACAAGATAGCTGTGCCTCTAGGCATAAAGGCACAGGAGGTAAGAGCCTTTATCTTAATAAAAAAGTCTCATTGTGACATTTTTGAGACTGCTGAAACTTTAGAAACATTTCAAAAATACAGAGAGGGAATATATATATACATATATATATATATATATATATATATATATATATATATATATATATATATATATATATATCCATGGAACAAATATAAAGACTTTTTTTCAAGAAATGCAGAAAACAGTCAATGTACAATTTTGAACAGAAACTGAAAGAGAGGGTATAAAAAATACGTATTAAGGAACTTTTGTAATGAAATAAAGGATATTTCAAAAGTTATTGATAATACAGGACTTTGGAGAGGGGCTTGGGACTGTAATGTGATTTTGAAAATGAAAAATAGTAAAAATAGTAAAATTGTACACATTCCAAGCGTGATTAATTTTAATGGTCATAGAGCTATTGTTAAGCATTGGGACCAACAGAGAACATGTTTTTTCTGTGGGAAGAGGGGCATTTTGTAAATAATTGTGATAAAAAATGTTATTTATTTAGGGAAATTGGTCATGATGCTAATAATTATGAAAAAATATGTTATAAATGTAAGCGAACAGGACATTTATAGATAGATTGTGAGAAGGAGAGGAGATTAAAGTGTGATATAGAAAAACAAAATGTAAATGAAAAAGAAGCATTGCAACAAGAAGAACAACAAAATCACAAGAGGAAAGTAATGACATAAACCCAGAAGACAACATGGATAATGTACAAAAAGGGGAGGAGGAGAGGGCAAATGGAGCAGAAGTTAGTGATGAAGAGGATATAAATTAGAAAATAATTAAAAAGAAAAGTTCATTTGAGAAAAGGGTTAAAGATAGGAAAATACATTTTCAGGATTTAGGAATGAAAGTTAAAACTAAAGGAAATGGATAACCAAGCAATTTCTCATAAATTAAAGAGAAGGGCATCAAATAATCTTAGAAGTTTAATATATTAATGTTAATAGTATAAAGAATATAGATATGAGAAATCAAGTAATAGAATGGTGTAATAAGTGTGATGTAGATTTGATAGTGTTAGAAGATACTAAGATTTTAAATAAAGAAGAAAGATAACAGACATTATGCTTAGGTGGTATAATATAGAATTTATATTATAAAAAATGTTTCAGGGATTGCTATATTGTATAGAAAAGGAATACAAAATTAGATTATACTTTAGTTAGATGAGGAAGATTGATGGTAGTGGACTTTAGATGGGAAGAGAAATTGTGTAGATTAATAACAATATATGCATATGTGCTATTTAAAAAAAGGAAAAAATATTAATATATATATTAGATTATTTTATAGTAAATATGGATATAATAGTAACAGGAGACTTTAATCGTGACATAAAAAAGGAAAATACAGCATAAATAAGATGGTAATGAAAGAAATAAAATGTGAAGAGTTGGATATATGAAATCTGAATAACAGTACATATCGGAGAAGGAAACTTCAAACAGAGATAGAGTATTTTCTTCTGTCTAAAACTATGAAAACTGTAATAGAAGAAGCAGTAGAGACATTTTTTTTAAATTTCTGGATTATTTAACAACATGGATTAAAATAGAGGAGAATAAAGAATATATTAAAATAGGGAAAGGAATTAAGAGAATTAATGGAAAGGAATGGAACAAGAAAGATCAAGAAGATATAATAATTTTACAGAAGTATCGTTTAACAATGAGAACCTTTTATAAAAATTGGTCAGAATGGTGGATAATATTTAAAGAGATAGACAAAAGAATGTATTTAAATGGGAAAATAAAAAAAATACAAAAAGATAAAAAGGAATATAAAGAAATTAAAAAAGCTGTCTTAAATAGTCTTGATAGGAATGAAATTGATTATTTTAGAAAAGACATTTATCAAAAGAATCAAGAAAAAATAAAGATTTATTATATATACAAACATATTTCTTTTACAGGGAAAGAAGTATCACCATCTTAAGTGTAAAAGTAAAAGAAGATAGTGGTATAATGAAAGAGATTAAAAATAATAATGGAAAAACTGAAAGAGAACAGAGAAATATAATGGACACCATAGTTACATATGTGAAAGAGATGATAGAAAAGAAAGGAATAAAAAGGAAAAGCCTGTGGAGGGTAAAACAGTTTACAGAAGAAATAAACAAAAGATTACAATAGCAGAAATATACAAGGTAATGAAGAGTATAAATGTGAATTCAGCAGCGATACCAGATGGGATAGTGCTTTTAATATATGTGAAATTAATGCAATGGCAAAAAGAAATCTTATGAATGATTAAATGATTGGATTAATTATGAAGAAATATGTGGGGGTATGCTGAGATTTATATGGAAGTAGGGAGGAAATAATGAAATTAAAATTGGTGACCTGTAATGTTGAATAGTTGTGATTATAAATTATTTATGAAAATAATGCAGAAAATATTAGAATATCAGTTGCATTATATAATGGAAGAAGATGTTCATGAGGTTTAAAGGAAAAGGAAACAAAGAAGTATTAATGATAATTAGGGAACTAGTGTTTGATATTAAGAAAGTACAACATAAAATTAATATTGGCTGACAAAAATAAAGCATTTGTTTCAATAGAGCATGATATTTTATGGCAAAAATGGAAGAATACAATTTTAGTATAAAGATTAAAAAAGTATGTTAATCAGTATCTAAAAATACTAAAATTAAAGTTCTAGTAAATGGTTGGTTAATTGAAGAAATAGGGATGAAAAGAGGTGTAAAAAAGGGATGCCCACTGAGTAGTATTTTGTTTGTAATAGTTATGGATAGTGTGATAAAAAGATTAAATGAAGAACTGGACAAAAGTAAACATAGAGAAAAAATGGGAGCAAACTTATTGCCCCATTATTGTCTTATGCTGATGATATAAAATTAACAGAAAAAATAAAGAAGAAATGAAAAAGATAAATAGAAAGTTACATAACAGACTACAAGAAGTTGGATTAAGCATTATTAAAGAAAAAGGGTTTAGTGGTAATAACGAATTGGAAGAGATACAGTTTGGGGATAATTTCATTGTCAGGAATTGAATTTGGAAAGTATGTTATAAGAAAGGAACAATGCGAGTCAATTGTGAGAGAGTTAAAAGAGCTTAGTATTATGTGGAGTATGTATAAGTTGTCATTAAGTAAGAGTGTATATTTGAAAACTACAATATGAATAGGAAAAATATCATATATAGCTACTGTATATATGGTCTCAAGAGAAGTTTATTGAAATTATTTTTCAGTTTATTTCAGGATCTAAATTAAATCCAGTAAAAAGAGGAATTTTGTACATGGAAAAGGAGAAAGAAGGTTTGGATTTACTGAATCCAATAGTATATGCAGCATCTTTAAACTTATATAAGGTCTTGGAATGGATAAATGGAAAAGAAAATAAGCTGGTGACAAGTATATTTAAGGAAAAATATAAAGAATAATGGATATTAATTAAAATGAAGAAAAGAGAGAAAGAATGGAGAAATGAAATAAGAATATATCAGGAAAAATACAATTGTGGAAACTAAAGATAGAAAGAATGGAAGGAAACAGGAAAATCTGGTTTACAAACATTATGTTGCAAAATGATTGTGTGAATCCTTGGAAACATTTAACAGGAAAAAAAAAGTTAAAGCTATAAAGCAAAGAAGTAGAGGTAAGAAAAATGTTATATGTCAAGATTTCTTATGGAGATTACAAATTAATAAGTTACCAGTGAAGAGAAATATGCCTTATAAAAAGTTTATGAAAGGATTTCTCTTTATTGTGGAGAATTAGAAATAACAAAACATGTCTTTTTAATGTGTAGAACTGTTAAAATGCATGGGAAAAGACAATACAAACCAAAATAGTTAAAGAATTACAAGAATATAAACAAATAGATATGGATATGATTGAGTATCTTTTTTATAGACAACGTAGTAAAGCATATGTCAATAATTTGGATAAAAATAGTTGGCATTATATGGAAAATTTGGAATGAAAGATTAAATTAAGTAATGATGAATGGAAAATGGCTATTACCAAATATAATAAGAAAAATTAAGTGGTGGCTGTGGAGAAATGAGTGTCGTCTGCATGAATCTAAAGATTTATTAATAATGAAGGGATATAGTGTGAAATGTACATTTTCTGTAAATATATAAATATGTATGCTGTAAATAGCTCTGTAAATAAAGGACCCCCTGCCCTTTTTGATAGCTCAGGTGAATGTAAAAGATTAACATTAACACAGACTGATGGTGCCACAGTTCAACATTTTGTCCCAGGGACACCACACTCAAGAGAGCACCCCCCCCTTGAAGTGCATTGCAGTATCAGCATTCCAGCGATATGGTGTGAGAATAGAACCTACAGGCTTCTGCACCAAAGGCAAGTATTCTACCTGTTGAGCTACTAACACTGCTCTCAAATTCTATAGTACAAACACCGGCAGCCATCTGCTAAAAAAACAGTTGCATATTGAAAACAGATTTAGCATAAGCAACAGTAAATTTCTCTTCCATTGAAGTTCACATTCCTTGAAAATGCACTGAAACTCCTACTTGAAACTGCACTGAAACTCACATTCAAAAATGCACTGAAGTTCATATTCCTTGAAAATGCACTGTAACACTTTCTTTGAAAATGTATTCCTGTAATTTTGAAGACTGAGTTAGTAGTCTGGTAGTTGGTGTAAAGGATTAAAGGTCTTGTCTGTCCTGTAGCCAAGATACAGAGTTTGAGCAAGAGTTAATTAACTAACCTGCCATCCCTAACTAGGTCACTATATACACAGAAGGTATTTTCTCCTTGTTTGTCAGAAATCAAATCCCCCATGCCATGATACACACAGAGTACATATTTAAAGAAGAAATGTAATTTCATTTCTAATTGTTTTGTTTAATTAAAGTTAAATGTTGTGGCAGCTACCAGCTGACCCCAGGCAACTGCCTAGGTCACCTAGCACTGGATCCAGCTCTACCTACATAAATATCTTTTTATGGGAGAATCACTGTGCTGGTAAATCCTATCAGCCCAACCAAGGGGCCTCATCACCGCCCATTATTATCTTGGCCAACAGATATATAATGATGGCACTGTGCTTTTAAGAACATTGTTTAGTGCTGATCTCTCCCACTGAGGAGAAAGGAAATAGAAAGTGATTTTTTCCCCTACTGTTGTCAGAAGAGGTTCATAAGTTCAACTGTCAAGCTTGCAGACTACTGTCCAGAGGCTCTGGAAGCTGTTGAAGACTGGGGGGGGGGCGGATGGTGAGGGAGCAATTAATCTAAAAAGGGCAATTTTTTAAAACTATTTACTACCACAACATAGGCACAAAATCAGCAGGCACAGCAGGCACACACACTCACACACACTCTCACACACATATACACACACCTCAAATTCAGAAAGCAGAAATACCTTGTTAAAAATGTCTAGAGTACATGCTGAAGTGGGACTTGTACTCAATAACTGGTTCAAGGTCATAGTGAGGCTGAAGAAGGCAAATCTGTTTTTAGTCAGTGCACTTTTCAGTGATGGTGTGTTTTTAGAATTTCAGTCATTCTGATAATGTCTGTATGATACAGCTATACTACAAGTTTAAGAATTAACCATTCCGTTAGCCTTATTTTCTGTCCATTTTAAGACATAACGTTGTTTTTTGTTCCTTCTGTTAATTTTTTTTTTCTATATTCATTGCTGCAGTATATCAGAAATAACTGCCAAAATAACACAAAATATGACAAGTAAAAACCAAATATTTCTTAAACACACAGGAAAAGAATTAATCCCTAGAAGAACAAAAGCATTGATTAGTGCTACTCCTTTAAGGAAAATTGATTCCTACAGCTTCTGTTAAGACATGACACTAATAAATCCAGAAAAGACAATAGAACCCCTGAGTAACATAGAAAATGCTCAAGTCTTCCTTACTTGGATGGGCATGATGTCACACATCTGTTTAGCACTAATAGTCAAGAAGTTCATCTTGTGATGAAGCATGCAGCTAAAAAGGCACTTAGAATGTGTTTGTCATTTGGGGTTAGAGAGTTGCTAAATTAATCTAAAAAGTGCAGCCAAATGTGGGACATAGTAATTTTGGGGCTATTTATTGCAGGTGGGGATTAATGGAGATTATCAAAATTTGGACAGTAAGCGTCTGAGGCCTGAATAAGAACCGATAAATTAATGGGTGAACTGAAAACTCAGAAAGAGCTAAAACTGTGATATAAGGCTTATGTGCCAGATTAATTACTTTCAAGAGTTCTCAGAGAGACAACAGATGTTATGAATTACCCTTGTTTTACTTATCTAAAGAGTCATTAAGGTATGGAGTAGCTCCTACTACAAAGGAAGGCACAGGTGATGCTATCTTTTAAAAAAAGAAACAGGAAGCCTCTTCAAAATTACAAGCATGTAAGCTTAACTTCTGTGATTTGTGAGACACCAGAAAGGGCTTTACAAAGGAAGTTTGAAAATATTTCTGCATATACCTCCATTCGTACACTCTGACAATACCTTCCCGTTCGGAAAAAGCTCAGGCACCAGTTAGAAAGCAGAATCTGTTCGTACACACCTACCCGACAATACCTTCACAAGCAAGCAGCAGCCAACTCCATTCTGTTTCCTTCCTAAATTTTCTGCGCTTTCAGTCATTCATTCAAACAGCCAGCTGGAGCTGATGTCATCACGCACATGATGACGTCAGCTCAAAAGCGCAAAAGAAAAAAATGTAAAAACAAAATCGGGAATGAAGGTATGATTGGGAGGTATGCTTGCAATTGTAAAAGTGGGGGGGGCTCCCCCTCGCTCAATGGTTCAGGCGCCCATGCTACTGTCCTTCAGGAGCTTCATTTCCCATAATCCTATACTGTTTATTGTTTATATATATATATATATATATATATATATATATATATATATATATATATATATAAAATATCCAAATATATATATGTATATATATATATATATATATATATAAAATATCCCAAAAAAAAATATGCCCCCCTGCACTCTCACATCCCCTGGTAATTAAATATACTAACTCCGAGATCACGCAATCCACCTACTCAGGGACTGTCGATCTCACACACCTGTCGAACATCAACATACATACTTCTCAACTGTCCGGAATTCCAGAATGTCCAGATTTTTGGCTCATATTTTTGGTCTTTTCATCAAAAAATGCTGCTTGTTTTGTTTTTTTTGTTTTTTTTTTAGTGAAAATGCATGTGCTGAGGTTCTTTATTGGTGCATGCATTGTAACAAGTTGATGTTCAGTTTTTCAACCTTTTGTGGTCGACGTTTCTGAGGTTGACGTATAGACAACCAAACTTAATGCCTCACAAGGATGGCGTGCACGCTCAGACCACAGTCATGAAAACACCAACAACCAGCAAACCACGATACTCGACACCAGAATAAATTCCAAATGATACTTTTATTATATTAACATATTCAATATCACCAGACCGGTTTCGGCTATCCAGCCTTCCTCAGTGGTTTAGAAAAACTCTTTAAAACACAGATTGCTCTCAGATATTTATATTGGTCCCTGACCAATAGAAACAATGGTATAGCCCAACCTTGTGGATGGAGTATTTCAGTGCACATGATAATTACATCTTAATCAGTAAAAAAACAAACAGTTCTGATACACATATGCAATCTATTACACTGAGAAGCCCAAAAACATGAATATATGAATGTTGTCAATTAAAGAACATAGGTAGGAAAACCCTTAATTTGAATGTGAAAAATGCTAACATATCCTATTTATCTAAACTGTGTATGTTATTTTTTACTTTTTACATTCCAGCATATTAAATGTGTAAACTAATTCAGTGTATAAAACAAACAACTACACCGTATATATGTATATATATTTGAAAGAAATAGTATACATATAGAATAAAGTATTTAAACAATAACTCAAAGGAACCTATTCCACCTACATGAAGCTCTGAAGTCAAATGAACTGACAGTTCATGACATATTTACTTATAACTGTCTGATATATTATATATCTGCCTGAATATATGCTCCATGATATTGATATCACTATATACTGAATTTGTTGTGACTAAGATGAATATCATCCTATGTATAATAATAACTGTAGCTTAAATACACAGTATAGAATATAAAATCCAAGACACAATGTCAATATGCATCTATGAATAATGGTTATAGGATTCTAAGCAGTCCCCAAACAATTCTGAAAAAATGGTTAAATCCATTTTTTATTATTCAATATTTGACTTATCAAGTCTGCTTGGACATATAACCCACAGTCCATGCTAAACGACCTATTGATTACCATATGGATGTGACTAAATCTTGAACACCACTAAACATTACTAGTCACTGAGGATCGACATATTAATAATGATTTTACAAATGGTCATTGAGACCCGGCGGAAATAATCCTCCAAGTTTGGTAATCCAGTATTTTTCTTTGTGATTCAAGATAGTGTGCCAACCTTGTTGGTTGCTTCTATCCCCCATAATTTTATCAATAACCATAAACATAAAATGAGCATTCCCATGTTTGATGGTATGCCTATATAAGGCGTTGGTTTCTTTTTTGTTCCTGATATCACTTTTATGTTCTGTCATGTGTATCCTCAGTGATCGTGATGTCTGGCCCACATAGAAAGCCTTACATTGACACGTCGCTAAGTAAATGATCCATGTACTACTACAACTGGCGAACACCCTCGATTGATACACTCTGTTTGTATTAGCACTAGTAAATTCCTTAAATCTACTAACCTGTGAACAGGAACTTCAATGACCACATGGGAAGGTACCCAGAAGTTTATCTCCAGTTATAGTGGTTTGTCGGTATATTGCACCTCCACTTTCTTTATGTTTGTAGTGAGAGAAGAGACCTCCTAGAGTTTTACCCTGTCTGAATGAGATTTGGCATTTGGGACCCAGAAGTGTTCTCAATTCCTCATGTGCCAAAAGTATATTCCAGTTGGAATCTAATACATTTCTTAACAAGTGGTGGTTCCTACCATATGTGGTCACAAGCCTAAGAATCGAGTCCTGCTTAGTTTTGTTAGAGCTATTATATTGTAACAAAGTGTTCCTATCTAGAGTGTTACACCATTCACTTGCTCTATATATATCCAAATCTCTATATCCCCTATCCCTAAATCTATGAAAAAGATCTTGTCTGGCATGTTCAAAATCTTTCTCAGATGAACTAATGCATTTAATATGCATAAATTGAGATTTTGGTACATTTCGAATGGTGTGGTTCGGATGCATGCTGGATGCATGAAGCAATGTATTATATTATGGGTATTTCCGGTATGTTTTTGTACTTAGGGTATGATCTGTATTTCTGTACACTGTGACATCCAAAAAATAAATGGTGTCATGGTGAAATGTGACAGTGAACTCAATACCCCATATGTTATCATTCAAATACTCAATAAACTATTGTAAATATGTTTGATCCGCCCGCCACACCATCCAACAGTCATCCAAGTATCATCGCCAGATGTCAATTTCCACCATGTATAGATTATGTGAAGTGTCATAAATCATGCATTCTTCAAAATAGGCCATGAATAAGTCCGCATATATGGGAGCAAAAGAAGCTCCCACAGCCGTACCTTGTAATTGCCAAAAACATTCTCCATGAAAATAGAAGACATTTTTATTCACACATGTTCCGCCATGCAGACTAATAAGGTATTAAAACCCGGTGGATACAGGTCTGATCTTTCCAGCCAATATTTTAGGGCTTGTAGTCCAGCCCAATGCGGTATGCTGGTATATAATGATTTCACATCTAACGTACACATTAACCACCCTTGTTCCAATTGTGTATCTCCTATAATTTGTAGGAAATGTGTCGTATCCTGTAATCGGGCTCTAACTGAAGTTAATAATGGTTTAAGGTAATGTGTTAAAAAGGCTGATAAAGGTTCTGTTAATGAACCTATGCCAGATACAATGGGTCTGCCTGGGGGTTTAGAAATAGACTTATGTATTTTGGGAAGAAGATAAAGTATTTGTTTTTGCGGATCCTTAACTGTAAGATGTTTAACAATATTTTTGGTAATAATACCCTCTTCTTCACCTTGATTCAAAA